>NC_137936.1:21712626-21970126 GCF_963969265.1 Rhamphochromis sp. 'chilingali'
GAGAGACCCCCATCTGTTCAGTGTGGGTGTAAAGGTTTGTGCTGTGTATTTGTGTAGGCCTGTGTGCATTTACCATACGTGAAAACAAGTGTTTTGGTGCTGTAGCTGACGAATGTGTTGTTTACCCAGCCTCGGGAGGACATTACCTGATTGGTTTGAATTGTGTTAATTTAGGTTAATTTGTCTCTCTGCTTCACTCGCTGACAACTTACTTTCACAACATGTTCTAAAACTTCTCACAAAGTAATTCTTTAACTAAGTGCTTGAGATAATTTTGGTTTTTAAAGACATCATGAACAAGATGAGTCGCTTGTCATCCTTAATGGCATAATCTCTTTGAAACAGAGTACACTGTGGGACTTCATGTTGTGTGAGAAGTGAATTCAGAAAATAAAATAACTCAGCTGCATGACAGTGCATTCAAACCTTTTATAGTTTTTGAACAGCTGTTTAACAGTCTTAGACTCAAAGGTTGCGCCGATTGGCACCCAAACTGACTTGATAACGAAGAAACAAACCAGTTTATTAAAAGTGCCAACTATACTCAACACAAGTGAGTCTGCTGCTTTAGTCATAGCAAAAATCCTGCATTTGTTTAGAGTTGTGTTTTTCGGTTATCCATATTCAATTCAGTCCTGTTGTAGTTACATAGCTTGATATAAAAAAAAAAGTCACCTCAACACACTTTATATTGTAAGGTAAGGACTGTACAATAATACAGTGAGACGAGTGAGACGATCCCCTGTGAACAAGTACTTGGTGACAGTGGGAAGGAAAAACTCCCTTTTAACAGGAAAAAAAACTCTGGCAGTATCAGGCTCAGGGAGGAGCAGCCATTTGCTATGACCAGTTGGGGGTGAGAGGAGGGAAACGGGAAAAATATATACATACTCTGTGGAAGAGAGCCAGTAAATCTAGAATGGTGCATAAACAAGTCAAAAGAAAGTCAAAAGAAGTGAGTCAAGCAAAAACAGATCCATTGCAGTGTAGCTAAGGGAGGATTCAGGATTACCTGATTAGCACTAACTATATTCTTTGTCAAAAAGGGAAGTTTTCATCTAAAAGTAGAAAGACTATCTGTCTCCAGAATCTGCTGCCCATTCGACTTTTAAATACCCAGGGAAGCACAAGTTAGCCTGCACTCTGAGAGCAAAGTGCTTTGGTGGTGTGATGTGGTACTATGTGGTTTATAAGAGAAGATGAAGCCAGGTTATTGTAGACCTTGTATGTCAGAATGATTTTAAATGAAATTCTCATATACAAGGGAGCCAATGCAGCGAAGCCAATGCAGGAGAAATCTGGTCTCTCTTTCTAGTCCCTGTTGCTGACATATTTTGGAGGGAGTTTTTGGGGCAGCCTGATAATAATGAATTACAATAGTCCAGCCTGGTAGTAATAAATGCATGAAGTAGGTACAGCAGTTATAGGAAGGTTTAGAGAACAAACATGTCTTTTCCCCCAAATATTAGGAGGTAATCTGTATTTCTGTTGCAAGCTGACATTCAAACGCGCATCTTCATGTTTGTATGTTACTGTTACTAATGGTAGATCAGTTGACAGTTCATTTGAAATAATTAATAATGATTTTTTGAGATACGTCATTTCAGTAATGGCAATTAGATTTTGATGAAATAACAGAAACTAGGACAGGACCCCCACCTCGAGTCTAGACGCTGGTGGTGATGGAGATGGAGCCTTGTTGAAGCTCTTTAAGTGACCGGAGTGATGTGGATATGGGTAGGAGGCTGGTTGCATGAATGGGAGTCTGAAAGACAGAATGACAGAAGAACACTGAGATTTAAAGAACATAGAAGGAACAGAAGCTCGTTGGCTCAGAGAAGGCGGGCAGGAAAGTGGTTGGACAAATGCAAAGTCAGCGGTTATTGCAGGATCATTAGGAAGGCAGAATTCTTTTATAGAAGTTTTCTGATTACATTCTGTCAGTATGTAATGTGTATCAAAATGATTAACTTTTGGATATGAAACTACACAAAATGCATATTTTCATGCCAAAAGACCACATATTTGATACACTTCTCAGATTTGTTTCCCATTTGTGAATTTGAAATGTAAACATTAATTATGGTTGTTACAGTGCACAGCTTTGTGCTCTTTGTGGTTTTTCAGTTAAATTTATACAAAGAATGTCTTGTACACATATTACAAGACTGCATAATTAAGAGGGTCTAAGAAACAGTTTTTTATGCTGATTTACAGAACTTTACACAAGCCTAAAGTTCTTTATGACTGTGCTTAAAGGGGACGATTTAGAGGGGAAAAATAGCTTACAAAATAAAAGCAGTAGCAGTATGTTATCGTTCGTGTTAGTCATGCCTTTATAAAGGGCACCATATGGGTCTTGTCTGGTTTGTGCTATCCGTGTTCATTTATTGGTACATAAAATGTACAAGTTAGGTTCATTGCTCTGTCAGGCTGTGTTTGTGAGTGCGTGTGTGCATGTGTGCATGTGTGCGTGCATGTGTCTGGCCATGGCAAGTGCCAGCCTGGCAGCAGGCATTAGTCAGAGCACAGACAGAACATGCTGTCTGTCAGGCCGTCGCGTTGCTATAGTGACACTGTCTGCTTCTCTCTCAGGTGCTTCTGGGAAACCATTCCTCACCCAAACCAGCCTGTCTGGGTGCCAGCCACAGGACACAGCTCCTTTTTTCTTCTCAGCAGACTCCCTGTCCGTTTCTTTGCCAGCACTCGTTTGTTCTTTGCTTCATCCCCTCTTTGAACGCATTCACGGGGCTCAGGCTGAGATCGTTGACCCCATTCTGCATTGTGAGGTGGGAAAAAAAAAAGAATAAACTAAGAGAAACATGATTTCTGAATTTTATTTCCAGCTACATGCACACACACAAAGGATGCCAAAGTCCTGACATCCTTCGGGTGATCCTTTTTGGCTCTGACCATGCGTGACCTCACTCCACCTGAGTTTCTGCTTTTTGTTATTGATTGCTCTGCTGCAGCCCCACACACCCACATCCTCCTCCAAACACACACACACACACACACACACACACACACACACACACACACACACACACACACACACACACACACACACACACACACACACACACACACACACACACACATTCAAGAGCTTTTGTTGTGGGTTCAGTTTTGTTTTAGTCGAACTGCTTAAACACAAGCCTCAAACAAAATAAAAAAAAATGTTCCCACCTTTTGTTTTGTATTGAATCTTAAATACATTTTTACCAGCAAGTGCCTTTAGGGTATATTACTGTATTCTGTATCATATTAAATTGTATTGTGTTTACTCCCTGCCCGTGTTTACACTTGCACCTACATTTTCGCTGCAGCTGAGCTACTTGGCAGGAGATAAACAATGCTAGTCATATCGTTCTAAGTTACTATATGTAAGGTTTGAGAATGAATGAATGCAACAGTAAGACAGCACCAGTCTCACATGGAGTTTTTAATCTATGCAGACATTACTGTTTACTTATTAGTGATTAAACTGATGATAAATGAAATCATTTGGCCTATTGAATTTATAAAATGTTGCTTATTTTTGTTATTTGTGCATGAAAATGGTGACTTTATCAATTAGGCAGCCTTTAAAGTAGTTGCTAGACATGGAGACTTTTAATTGGCAAATCATTTGAACCAATATTGTGATCTTTAGCACAGATGGGGCCAGTTTGTTCAGCTGCATTTGTTGAGGTTTTTAGAAAACATTCTCTCCAAATGTAGTGATTCTTTCAACTTAAGCAAACAGTTCATAGCTGATAGTTTTAGGACTACTTTCATTGTCAGACAGATATGACTTTACTGTATTGTGAGATTCATTTTCCACCTTTTTTGCTTTTTACCTCACGCCAGGGTCCAGTCACCTGTGTGGCCTTCTCTAGAACAGGGGAGTACTTTTCCTCTGGAGGCTCTGATGAACAGGTGATGGCAGAGTATTCTAACATTCTTCATTACTAACTTTAATGGAGTGTTGTTATTTAATACATTTATATCTGGTTCACAGGTAATGGTGTGGAAGAGCAACTTTGACTGTGTTGAGTTCAGTGATGGCGTCAGACTGCAACATAAAACTGCTTCCAGTTCACAGACACCAACGGCTACTTCCACAACTCACTTCCCCCTTAATTCGCATACATCTGTGTTACGTAGCAAGGTAAGTCCAAACAGAAAGGAACATGGAACCCAACAAGATGGCTGTTTTGGCTTTTACCTTTATTCAGAAGCTGAACAAATATAGCCAGAAACTGTCAAATGATAGGCAACAGAGGTCGAGGTCCAGTCAGTGGGGTCAAACCCAGGATTCAACTACTAAGGGCATTTTAAACCCTATGTGGTGTCTCCCCTTAGCACTTGCCCATCGGGTTTCACTTTGTGACTGTGTGACTGTGCAGTGATTAGTGTTGTGTTTAGCAATGAGAATAAAGAACTAAGTCAGAAACATATGCTTCCAAGCACATCGTTTCCTTTATTCATTACTGGCACGTTTCCCAGTTGTTTGGTTACGGTGTTTTCACACCTAATTGATAACATGTCATTATGTTCCATATAAACCACAGGTGATCGCTTTAATCTGGTAGTGATCACCAGTATGTAGGCCTGCATGACCCTACTAGTGACTGGTGTTTGCCAGACAGTTGCTAACCAGCATCTAGCAACCGCTCTAGCCAGCAAGATTTTATGTTGTTAAAGGGTAGTTTTATAATTTGGTTGTTAGGATATGCCAATACAAATGTATATAACTAAATATGTCTACCATAAATCCTATACAAAATGCACTAATTGAAACGTATGTGTGCACATGTATTTCATGCATGTGTGCTGGCTGGCTGAAAAATAAATATGAAAAGACACAAACATGTGCACAGATGCCTCTCAGCTTATTTCCTCCCTTCCTTTGAAGTTCTTAGATTTGGCCCAAAGCCACATTCATATCCCACATGCAGGGCAGGAAATGCCTGCTTATTCACCATCTACACTTTGATATGGAGGATATTCTTTTTCCTATTGAAATGGAGGAAAAAATAAAATAAACTGCATGATACCGCAGGTGAGTTTTAAAAATGTAGTCGATCACAACAAATTCTTGGAACTGAAAAGAGTCCGTCGGTGATAATATTGTGTTGTGCGTAGTGATCTTTGAAGAGATTTTAAGTGTGTTTGTGGTTATGCTTCTGTTCTCACGACCTATAGTGTGACTTTATTTTTTATAACTCATTAACAAAGAGTTTGCTTCCATTAGCACACTGCACTATGCTGTTACTGTTTTGATTTAATTTGACAACTAAGAGGGTTTGGATAGTATTCTGACAGCCAATCAATATCATTTAGATTGTTTGAAAAAAAGAAAAAACAGCCTTACTGACTCTTTAGTCCATTTTGTGGGAGCGCTTTCTCCAATTTCACGGGAGTAATTTGGTAGAACACAGTTCCTTGTTTTTCATTCGGAGCCTCCACTCACTCCTATTCCACCACACCCTGTCTGTCTGATGTTTCTATCTGAGGAGAAAGTACAGCTGATGTGCTGCTAAGCTGCAGCTAGCTGCAACTTAAATAAAAATTGATGATTCTACAGTTTTAAAAAGTGTTTGGAAAACACTCCTTTGGGGTGCGATTACCGGCCTATCGTTTCCATAACAACTGAACTCCTCACACTGATGTATTATTAAAAAGCAGAAACAGTTAACACAAACTGGTGATCAGCAATTTTTACTCAGTCTAAAATTTATTATTAACGTAAATGTTAGTGACCAGCTGCTGAAGCTGTATAAAAAGTTTACTTTACCACTTTAAAACATAAAAACCTTTACAATATCTTCGTAGCGTACCCACTAGAGGGGGTACCCGTTAGCAGCTGACATTATAACAACCATTTCATGAACTTATCTGACGTCTCTTAGCAGTTTAAGTTCTTGTTGAGGACTGGATTAAAACCATAGGAGGAAGGCAATATTAAAACGATCAACCGCAGAGAAATGTGACTTTTGTCCTACTAAGTTTGGCCAGAGCAAAAACTTGGAAGTGACTGAAAGGAGTGTGAGCCAAGGATAAATGAGAAACAAACAGCAGAGCTGCTATTAGAGATGTTTAAATATTAAAAAGGCTCAATGTGTCATGGACGCACACAAAGGAGACTGGTGTCACCGGTCGTCTGGGAAACTCCTGGGACCGGTTTGGTTTCAAGCCTTTTGACTTCTATAGTGTTACTTACATCAACAAGGGCACAGCCTAGGTCTTTCCTCTCTTTCTCTCTCTGAGACACACACATGTGCAGACACGCATAAACAAATCCTGGCTCTCTGCTGTTCTCCCTCCTACTGATTGGTCTGCTATGAGCTTGGATCCACCCACAGTGAAGCTGCCTTACCTTTAAACTCAAAAATCCAGACTGGCAAACTTCATAGTAAACAAAGGTGAAAAAATGAAAATTAACTGTTAAGTGCTGTTTACAATTTCCATTAGAGGAAAAAAAATACATAAACACAATGTCCCCAGCATGTCATCTCACTCATCGGGGTTTCCACCAGTCTATCCGACCAATCTCAACAGCCTGCTGTGCCTAAGATGACCCCCTGCTGGGCCGATGCACTGGCGATCTGTTTGGTTTTTTTCTCCAGACAGCTGCTAAAACGGAAGAGTCCATATGTCTGTATTTATTTGTTTATACTTATTTTATTTATTTAAAAACAACAACAAAAGGAAGTTTGCTGATGTTTATTACGGCATTGTTCCTGTAAGCAAAGATTGATCATCAAGTGAGCTTAAAAAAACTATGAAAATGTTTTTTTTTTAAAAAGGAAGTAAAAACAAAGCCAGACACACATTTCATAAATTTTGAATTTTGCACCTCCAAATCTTCGGAACAACTTACCTTTTTTACATAAGAGTTGCCCATTCTTTTTAAATCACTTAAAAAACCCTATTATCCTAGTGTCCTGTCTTTTCTTATGCAAACACAGTCTTGTTTACTTGTTTTCATTGTTTTCAGTGTATATTTTGTATAACCTGTACAGCAATTTGGCCAACGGAGGTTGTTTAAAATATAAATGTGTCTGTTTATCCATTTATGCCCACTAATTAAGGTAGGAAAGGCAGGATAGCCTTGTCACACTTTGAGCAACTAGCATTATAGTGTTATTCTTAAGTCTTCTTCTTAAGTCACATACATAGCCGACATCAGTCCAGCAGTGAAACTCATCCGGTTCAACCTATTATAAAACCATCATTCTTATAAAAATAATAGCATTTCTGTATATCTTCATCCACATCTGTAATCTTTAACAAAGATGATATTTACTTAAAAGCTCCATTGATCAGCTTCAGCTAGAAGTGAGTGTTTATCAAGCATCATCTATGTGAAGGTGAATATTTCTAACATTTTTCTTAGACGCCTAGTTTAAGTAGTTTGCTCTCAGTGTCCTTTAAAAAAGCACCTGCTTTCTTAATGCCATTTGTGGAACTTTCACGGCTGCTTTTTCTTCTGTCTGCCTTTCCTTTCTGTGCTGTGAGAACAGGATTGTAAATGGATTTAATAGCTCTTCCACTTGACAGCCGTTATTACAGATGTGCCTGAAAGGGTGATTAGAAAATGGGCAGCTGGACCATGTAGAGAGAAATGATTAGTGCAATGTACGAAATGTATTCTCTTCTTCTGAGAACTCCTGTTCTTGTTTAACCCCACTGAACCCTTTCACTGGGAAATATGATTTTTCAAATACAGCTGTCTGAAGTTTGAGCACTAATGGAAAAGCAGCTCTTCACATCTGCTTGATTAAGAACCAGCTGTGGTTCAGTTGTGATGTTTGCACTGGCTCTCTCTCTTCTTAAAAAACCCCACATGGATTCATAGGTTACATGTGAGATTAATGATCCTTATATTTGTATTGTGTTTGACAAATTTGTTTTTTATGTTTTGGAAAATCCAGATTCTAAAGCCACCCAGAGAGCTTTGTCAGACTGTTTGATTGTTGCCTTGTCAGTTTATCCCGAATCATCCACAGGAGGTTTTTGATCCATTTCATCAACCTCCAATCATCTGTTAAAACAAAAACAAATAAATGAGGGATCTGTATCCAGGTCTTGTTCTCATTTAAAAAGAAAAATGTCTATATCGACTCACTCCCAGCAAAATAATTTCATAATTATTCCTCTGAGTCATACAAAAACATAAATTACTAGTAATTTCAGTATCAGAACATTGAAAATAGATAAAATGACAACAAATATGAAAAGGAGACCCCAGTTTTAATCTCATTTAAACACCTTGGTCTGCATGGACTTGAAGTTCCCACTGTTTCCACAATAAATAAAAACAACTTGGTCAACAGAAGATGCACTGCGATCTCTAAATCTAGTAAATGTATTTGGAGTGTGTGCTACCTGCTACCCTTTTCAGTATAAAAAATAAATTTATAATAATAAATTTAAAAGGATGTAAAAAGCTAGTATTTGTAATTTATCCTTTTTTTCCTTAATCCTAGATCTCCAGTGAAGCAGTAGCTGAATGTGTGAAGTTATTATTAGACCAAACATATAGAAATATGAAACAAGCTGTTTTTAGATAACATGCCTTATAGTAGTTTAGCTGGAGACTCCTTTAACATGTTGTGTTTTAGTTTGGCACCAGCTTTGAGATATCGTCCAATGAAAGCACATCAAACATTTTAACAGCTGGCTCTGAGAATATAGCACTAGTCTTTGTTGAAAGTATTTGCACATAAATATAGCATAAAAAAAACTTGCTAATGTGTTTGAAGGTGCACAATTGGACAATCCGAGATTGAATGGGCAGTTAAGATGGATGTCCTTTTCAGTGCGTACTACATAAGTATGCTTACCAATAGGGTTGTCCACAATAGTATGATTCTACATTTTTACATGATTATATGATATTTGCCATATCAATGATATGGCAAAACCATTGTTTACTTTCCCAAGCACATGCAACAACGGCACATGCCCAAACATGTCTGACAGAGAGAGTTGCTTGTCAGCCTCCTGACGATTTAGTAAAATGGGAACTATTTAATGAAGCACAATGTTTTGCAAAAATATGGGGAAAAAATTGTTCTTGCTGAAGGTGGAAACTACAAAACTGTTTTTTCCACTTGGGGTAAAAACACACCATCGAGTAAAACCAAGACATGAAGACACGCAAGGATGAGATAACTAGTAGCTGGTACTTTTGTGTAACCAAGAAGTAAACAAATGACTCATTGGTGGAGCTCTTGCTAATTGCAGTCCACACGACAGGAAGGACATTTCTGATGTGGTTACATGGTGAAAAGGCAGGGCTTTAGACAGCTAGTGAAAAAACAAAGGTAGATAATGTTTTTGAATTTCAGTTTTATGACAGTCGTGTTGTGCGTTTACTTAGAATTTTCATGGAAAACGCTACCAAGGCTACTTTTATGCTTACATGTGACTTCTGCTGTGTCACTGCCATTGCTGCTGCTGTTGTTGCTACTGCTGGCGATATATTCACACTTTGAATTAAGTAGTCTGTCGTCAGTGACAGTAGCTCATTGGAAAAGATGGATTGAAAATGCCCTTCATCTTATTTGCACTAATAAATGCCGTTGCCTGCAAGCTTCAATCACAGATAAAATGTTCTTCAGTATTTTCTATATCACCATAAATTTCATTATCACACATTTCCTTGAAATATTGTGATCATTGTACGGCTGTGTCACATACCTGTGATACTGAGACACAGATTTTTAAACTTAATTTCTAAATCTACTTGTGTGGTTTTTGTGTATAGGATGAAAGTTAAAAGTGAAAATATAGCATAATATACAGTTTTGTTCCTTTCTTCTTGTTTGTTTCCCTTTCTTTTTTGTTTGTTTTTCCATTAGAAACTGTGTACAACGTATCCCCAGATTACATAATCCTGATAGAGATGGCAGGTATTACTTTGACAATCAGATAAATAAATAAATAAATGAATGAATAAATCCATCTGAGGTTCATTAGGTTTTTCACAATCATTCTGGTTGTAATGATTAGACTACAAGTCTGATTTGACTGATGGACGTAATAGAGACACGTGGAGTTTGACCTTTTTCTGGCATGAATTAAACATGTCGCCCTCACGTGGAGACCTGTTATTTAGCATCTCTTTACAGTTTTTCACTTCAAGTCATTAAACACAACAGTAATAGATCCTGCCAGTTACCAACTGTTACAGTTTAAGTAATGCTGGGAGCTGCACCTGGAAGTGCAAGCTTCCTAGATTTTCCTTTTCATGTATAATTTAGCCGTTCATAATTTATTATTAATACAAGCCCTTTTATCTCTCTTATACTGCCACAAGTCTCTCACACGTGTTGCCTGAGAGGAAGCAGAGGAGAGAGAAATGTCAACTGCTCGCCTGAATTTGATAGTTTGTATCTCTTAGAAAGGGTATTCAAAGGCTTTATGAGTTTAAAGGGATTGAGGAATCATAGAAATGCTCTAATATGGTGCTTTTATAAATTGACTTATGTACAGAGAAACAAAATATAGTAAACAGGATGCTGTTTGGCTGAAAGGAGAAACCACAGACGTTGCAGAACACTGCTGCCCAAACATCCTACTGCAGGCTAATTAAAAAAAATGAAGAAAATGTGAGCCCGTTTACAGTTAATATCAAAAACCTGTATATCATTAGAATATAGAGTCGAATGTAGAAGCATGCATATGCTAAAGCATATGTCAAAAAGAGTAGTCATCGAAGTATATTAACCCCTGACTCCAAAGGTATGAGAGGAACATACCTTTGTAACATAGTTAACAAGAAGCACTCAGATAATACAAATTTCCCCCAAGGCAGCTCACTTAATCTGCAGTAGTTACTTACACACTGTGTAAAGCGCTATACAAATACAGACCATTTACCATTTACCAAACACACACACACACATAAACAACTGCAAAGTTCGGGCTATTGTTATTTGCCCAGTTTTAACCCATATTAATTTACTAGTATTCTACTAAAATTATTCATTGTCATTTTCATTTAATTGTCACGTAAAATTTGTTGTTTAGTGTGAATGTTAGTAATAACCCTCAAGTTTCAAATATCAAGTTTTTCAAAACAAACAAAAGAAACCATTTTAAATAGCTCTGTGGCGTTATTATCACTTTCAGATCAGTCCTAAAGAGGGCGCCACATGATATATTAAATCTTTTTTTTTACAATACTTTCTATATGTTGACAATACATACCACATTTAGGAGGATCATAGTTTCTAAGATATAATGATGCTGTGTTACTGATGCTCATCATCACTTTTTCACAACATGCTCGCTGTGTGATGCCCTTTAGACATTTAAGCATTTCAAATGAATATCTAGTAGGGCTGCCACGATTAGTCGACTAGTCACGATTACGTCGACTATCAAAATCGTCAACGACTAATTTAATAGTCGACGTGTCATTTGAAGCTTTGTAAGATCCCAAAAGACGCAGGAATAAGTAGTAGGATTTAAGAGTGTAATAACGGACTGAAACAGAAGATGGCAGCACTGCATGTACAAGGATGCCAGCTGCCGTTAAACCGCGAAGAAGAAGAAGCAGTGTCCGATATCATAGCTGTTTCCAAATTCAGGAACCGCATCCTCCTATGCCCGCATTTGTAGGCAGATTACGTTGCAGCGACACGACAAAGACTGTCCAAAAATCGAAGACTCCGACAAATGCGCCCTTCATTTCCCCAGATTTGATGGATGGGTCGGGTGTATACTTCATGGCCCAACCTATCCCAGAAGTCATAGCGCGGCCCTGCTCAGTTTCCAACAATGGCGGCAGCTAGTTAGTTTTAATATTACTCTTATTATTCTTTCTGGGTCACAAAATAAACATTTAACATATTTTAAGGCGAGAATGTAGCTGTGTAAACTTCAAATATCTGCTCAGTTTATCAAGACACCACATTTTTTCAAAAGCGCTCCAACGTTTTCGGGAACGCCTGTTACCCACTAGCTCGATAGCTAGCCGGGGTTCAAGGCTCACTAGAGCCTGTGAGAACACCGGACTCCCGGCAAATCGTTTTCAAACCCACCGCCGTCTTTCACTACTCAGGTTAAACATGATATATAAGTCACTTAGATAACTTCAAAATGTTATTGTTTAGCTTTTTTCAGTATTTTATTTGTTCCTGAGTAAATCGGTTTGGCTGAGATTAAAGTTATAGTTTTTCCACAGATGAATAAACGTCAAGCAGACAACTGATTATCAGAAGTGTGAGATGCTTGAGAATTTACTACGGTGTCCTGTTATATTTTAAATAGCAAGGAGCAGACGCCTGAGTTTATTAAACTCCACCGAAACAATCTTCAAATTTCATTAAAATTTAATAAACTATCGTCTTGTCTTTATTTTTAGTTAGCACATACCTTAAACACTTAAAGCTGTAAGCTAATGATAGTTATATAAGAGCAGATGCATGCGGTGCAATAAGCTGTACGTTTTACGTCCAATGGATGCATGATCTGATTAGTCGACTAATCCACAAACGATTATCAAAATAATCGTTTGTGGCAGCCCTAATATCTAGTTTGCTTATATTTTGGCCACAATATTTTTTTGTGGGCTATTAGCACAATTATGTTTTTTATGGTATTTTGCACACACTTTAAGTATCCCTGGCTAAAGCTACTTGAAATTGAAGGAACTTTTTGTATTTTGTGTACTGTTATTTTTGATTTACTTATTTTAATTTTCCATACACTCATTGACAGAATGGATGTGTGAAAAAAAATTGTGTAAACGAAGCTAGTTACACTTCATAAATTGGCGACCAACTACATCTTCTATTTTGAAAAGGGACTCTAACGTGACCTGGATAACACTGATGATGCCAGTACTTATTTGCTAGTACCAGGTTGCCCACTTTTACTCCTAATAGCAAGTGGATATGCATTTACCGTGTACAGTTATTTGCTAATAATTCATCAGTACAACATTTAACATTTTTAGAAATGATGAGATAATTATGAGATGGTTGTGTTTAAATCATCTAATAACAAACAGGTGTTAAATCCACCCTTCTTCCTCTGCTGATCATCCGCTATTACACAATAATGCCTTTGGCAGAAATTCATCGCACCAGGAAGAAAGTGACTAATGAGACAGTAATGCTCTGTTTATTCATACAGGGGCAAAGGCCACCCATACCCATTACTCTCTCAGAATCAAATTCACAGGGATTTCATGAGAAGCAAATTTGATATGCTTATCCTTTAACATACTTGGAATGTGAAGCTTCGTGATAATTTGCCAGTGATGGGAACTGTACCAGAAACATGTAGGCCTATTTGTTAAACACAGTAAGCCAGCTGCAAGATGAGGTCTCTCTGGCTAAAGACTGAAAGTGTGTGTGATTCAGGTTGTCTCTGCTCAACACAGCTAAGCAAATCTGAATTTGCTGTTGGTTTGTGGTGTGGCCATAGATGCATTAACGTGTGTGTGTGTGTGTGTGTGTGTGTGTGTGTGTGTGTGTGTGTGTGTGTGCCAGTAACATCCATTGCTGACAGGCAGATCAGCGCTCTCTGATCACATCCGCCTTAATCCTTCTATCTACCCTCCACCCCTTCCCCCACTTTCTGTCTCTAGCTTCACATCTGGGTCTCTCTCGTGCTCACGTGTGCAGACAGACGAGCTGCAAACTCACAGCAGGCTTTCCTTCACAGCCCAACACACACACACACAAACCACTACACTGTGTGGCTCAGCTTTAGGACGTGGAGTGGAATGTGTGTGTGTGGGATGGGTGTTCAGAGACTGCACTAACTGAACTTTAATTTCCTCGATCATTCTATTACCATTATCGCTGAATCACCTTTACTTTGTAGTGCAAATAAACCCCCATCAATCACAGATGTTTCAGATGCATGGCTCTGTTTGCATTTATGTGTGTGAATCTTTAAGATAAGGCCGGCGATATTGTTCCAACAGTGTGAGCTGAATACATTTGACATTAGGAGCTAAAAAGAAAGGCAGGAGGGTGTGACAAAGGACTGTCAAAGACCGCATAGAAGTGGAGTTGAAGAGAACCTAATGGTCTAGTGGAGCGAGAGAACATCAGTGAGGAAGAGCAGGGAGAGGAAGAGCTGGAAGGTACAGAAAGTGGGAAAGCAGGACAAGCACGGGAGAGAACGAGACAAGCCGCAGACACTGGAGAAGAAAACAAGCAAGATTATATTGAAAAGAGAAAATTTGAGAGGCATTAAGAGACACCTTTTGGAGAGCTTGGGGGGTGATGAAAGCAGAAAAAAACAGTAAAATAAAAGAAAAGGATGAGAGAGCCAGTCAAGGACAGATAAAAAATGAGAGTGAGAAACAGCCTCCCCTTTTGAGCCTGTAGTGGAGTCGAGAGGCACAATCGAGGCCGAGTAACTTCAGGCTTCATTCATCAAAAAGCATCACTAGCAGTTTCTCGTAAAAGGTTCGCTTCCCTCTAATTAACTGAGATATCAGCAGCTGGTGAAAATGTTTGTCTATGTGTTACGGTTATCTTGTGACACCCACACACCTACCAGCCTCTCTTATTTGATCAGTGAGGAGATGATGCTGATGCTTTACACTGTATGCAATGGCAGAGCAACAAGAGCCATTATCACCAGCTGTGCCATCTGCGCTAGGACTAGTGTAAAAGAGAATCATTGCCTGAATGACTGTGATTAATTTAAAGTGAGAATAGAAATGATCCCTAATTAGACTGTGGGAACTCATAGATTTGTTAAGGAGTGACAGCATTTTGCAGTTTAAAACCAATTTTCCAGTTTGTTCTCTACATTTCTGTTTGAGTGTGATATGAATCAAATATCTGAGTGTAATATGAGTCTTTTATAAATGATTTAAATGAAGTTTATTGATATCACTCTAGTGGCATACTTGGATACAGGTTTATTACTATCATGAACAACATAATAAAGATCTATTATAAGAAAAGATAAGTTGTGCCTGAAAGTGTTTTGACATTAAACTGGTGACCCACAATGCTGCTGCTGACACTATAGCTGTTTGAGCTAACTTTAGCATTAGACTGACAGGACCGACCGCTTTTAAGGTAATGAGCTTATAACCATTATATTTTATGGCTAAAAGTAGCTTCTATCAACTTTATACCCCTTGACCTGTCTGTCATGGACACGTCACAACTGATAAGGTACCTGAAATAAGTATAAATGCACCGCTTACCTCTATCATTTCTGTTCAAAAGTACTTGCCAGTCCTCTTATTCTCTATGGACCATATAAAGATTAGCAGTAATTCAAAGTGTCAAAAATATAGCATTGGGACTACAGAGAGTTTTTATACATGACTTTTTTAATAGCAAATGCTTAAATATTATAGATACAGCAGGAGTCACTGGCAATAATAATGATATATTTTATCATGTACAATAACAAGACCATAACAATGAATCGGCTAAAGGAAATGAAGCCATCACTGATTTAGATTGTTTACGTCTGTGCTTTTCCTTCCACGAAACAATTTCCTTTCATTGTTTCGCCAGCTTGCAAAATTATAACGACTATCATGCTTCAGCCAGTTAAATTTAATCAGTTGCGGTGTGGCGGTGCAGTGGTTAGGACTGTCGCCTCACAGCAAGTAGGTGTCGAGCTCTAAACTGGTGCAGGCACGGTGCCTACACAGGTTTCCTCCCCCAGGCCACAGACGTCGCTTGTTAGGTGAATTGGTGATTCTAAATTGGCCGTGAGTGTGAATTTTTGATTGTCTCTGTGTGTTAGCTCTGAGATGGACTGCTGACTTGTTCAGGTTGCTGCTTATTACCCAGTGGCAGCAGGGATAGCTAACAAAATGAACAAAAGTTAAAAATATATATTCAACTTTTTCACTTACTACGGCTTAAGGTGTGTTTGATTAGGTCATAGTCAAAGTCACAGGACTTGCAAATGAGGAAAATTGCACTTTTGTAGACTGATTTTCATATAAACATTGTGCCACAGGGGGAAACATTTTATGGGTCGCCATTTAGCACAAATTAGCACCTTTGCTCACTTATTTTGTCAAATGCGCAGCAGCTAAAGTTGAAGCACTTGTAAAGCGATCCAGAGACGTCTTGGAGTGGCAGGTAAAAAAAAACCAAAGCATTGCAATGGTAAAATATACTATTTAGACATGTTACAGGGAGTTAAATAATAAAATATATATACACACATGTATGTAAGTATGTGAGTATGTATGTATGTATGTGAGTATGTGAGCGAGAGAGAGGTGTGTGTATTTTTTTTCTATGCAGCTTGTGAGGTATATTGATGGCTGGCTGTGTCAGACTAACAGTTTAATTTGGCCTCAGGAAATTTTCCACTGTTGGTTTTTCCACTCCAGGTGATTCATTAGGAGGATGGTTACCATGTTTATGCACACATTTACATGTACTTGCATGTACATTTGCAATAATGGGGTTTTCCCCGATTTCTCGTTAGATGAAGAGCATGTTGAGTTAGCAGACTGATTTATAGTTTTAGCAATAGCATTGCCGCCCACATGCATACATAAGCTTTAAAACTTATGAAAATACAGTGATACTTCCATGCAGCCTGTGGAAGGACAGATAGGATATAAACCCTGGAATGCACTTAATCTACTACACCCATCTATCAAGATTAGCGATTAATCAAAAAGACACATTTGCAGCTCATTCATGCTTCTCTCTGTTTTTTTTATGATGCCGAATGTGCTGCTGCTCTGCTCTCTGCCCACACACTGAACAGTTCAGAGAGCCGCGGCTGCATGGCGGCAGATTTATCGAAAAATGTTGGTGAATCCCATCAGGTGGTGAAACAAGCTGGAAAAAGTGCAAATTTGTCAAACTATATGATTAACAGGCGCTAAGTCATTTTAAAAATGACTAAATCAAATATCCTGTGTATAAACAAGCTACAATTAACTGTTAATATTGTTGATGAGGGTTCTTCTTCTGCAATTTAAAATCTCAGCCTGTAACAGCTTCTACATATTGTTTTATCTTGCGGCGCACTATCCGTGGGCTACCTGTATCATATTTTACTGACTTTTATACAGTTTCTCTCACTGCCACTTTTTCAACAGTAACTTTGCATGATGTTTCTGATATTGTGAGTATGACACATGGACCTGTCTGTCCATGTGTCATACTCACTCAAGGATCATCTCCTGGACTCTTTGTACATGACTGCAGGGAACCCATGCTCATTTTATTCTAGCTGTTCTTATAAGCTACGTCTGTGGCAGATGTGATGAGCCAAGCAATCGCTGACAGCTCCACTCATTTAGGAACAACACAGTTTGACATTTTGAGCTGAATGTGAATAGGCTTCAGTCTGCATGTGTGATGAGGTAAACACTTTTTGTCTCTCTCACTGGGATGGAGGACAGGTGACACAATATATACATAAACACAGACACACACACGTGTACGCAATCAGTCAGAGGTCTGCAAAGGCAGACAGAAATATAATGAAACGTATACATGTGTGGACAAATTTAGTCATGTAGACATGGTGATGGAGAGATGTGGTCACCGAGCTTCATGTGTTTGTACCTCATTGAATTAATCACAACGCAGGCCGACAGACTTAGCTTTTGTGTGTGTGGGCGTGTGTGTGTGCACGTGTGTGTGTGTGCGTGTGTGTGTGTGAAGCAGTGAGTCAACACTGGTTTCCATTCAGACTGTAATGTTTAAGCCCTTTAAGCTCCAAATGAGCTCTAAGTCTGCCCATGACCAAAGATTTTGCCAGTCAACTAGGGGGACGATGAGGGGTCTAGTCATTGGGTGTTTGTTTGTTTGTTTATTTAATTACACTATGTTGCCAAAGGTATTCACAGATACATCCAAATCGTTGAATTCAGTGGTTTCAATCGCTTCCATGGCCACAGCTGTATACAATCAAGCACCTAGCCATGCAGACTGCTTCTACAAACATTTGTGAATGAATGGGTCGCTTTTAGGGGATCAGGGAATTCCAGCGTGGCATCGTGATAGAATGCCACTTATGCGACAAGTCCCATCTTGAAATACCCTAGTATTATAACAGAGTGGAAGCTATTGCGAACAACAGCAGTGGGGTCAGCAGATGCTGAGGTGCATAGTGCGCGGAGGTCACAAACTTTCTGCAGAGTCAATGGGTATAGACGTCCAAACTTCATGTAGCCTTCATTTCAGCTCAAGAACAGTTTTCATAAAGGTATAGATAAGGTGGTGTTTTTTGTGGGAGGTCCCTTTTACTGTAAATATGCATGACAAATATCCAACATTGAGCAAAAACTCAGCCTGCATTGATATAAATATTTGTTGATTTATTTTTGTCAGGAAATGTAATATTTAATATTACCGCTGTTGCCACTTGATGTAGGCGATTCATCGATTGTCTCTAATTTAAAACTTTTTTCTGCCAACCAGAGCAGCAATTTTGTTTTCACGAAGTAATTTAAACTTTTTTAAAAGATTGTACAATCTACAACAGAAAAGATTCTCCCTTTCCCAACAGGGACACATCCAAGATATCAAAGTTTCTAACAGCTCTCACTGTCCTCTTTGTTTCCAGACCTCTGATCCAGCTCAGCATTTTAAAAGGCAGGACTCTCAAACTGCTGCCCACACTCAGAGCTACAGACAGATTGGCATCCAGAGCAGAGCATCTCATTCCCATGCCAATGGAAGCCTCAGCATCAGTTCCTCCACTGCCCATCAGACACAAACACAGAGTTTACCGCAGCATTCACCCCAGGGTCAAGCACAGTCCCATGCTTCAGATGGAGGGGTCCCACCTGGTCTAGCCAACACCCTGGAACACATTATAGGCCAACTGGATATTCTCACTCAGGTAAGCAGAAGTAGTCCTGGTCTTTCATGACAGAGTGTACTGTACTTTGTGCCTCCTACTCACACTCTTCAGAACAAAAGCATCATTTACTTTACAGCCTGCAGTACAGAGACATTAAAGAAGCATAAAAAACCCACCACAACCTCACAGTGTTGTTTGGTTTTCTAATGCTGTGCAGTTATGTTTAGTTTTATTCCTCACATTTATTGTTATGTTTCAGTATTTTAGCAGTTATTCTCTACAGAAGGTGACTGGGGATCTGTGCATTAGCTGTTTAAGATTGGGCTCCAAAATGTAATTGTACTTAGCATCCTCCAAAGCAAAAGCTTAAAAAAAAGAAACTTGCTGTATGGCTAAAGTCTGGCAGCTGAGAAAAACTGTGTCTCTGTGATGTGAGTACGCTCTGGTTTGTTTGTGAAATCTGTCCTTTATATTCATTTGGTCATTGCCATCAATTTCCTCTATATATAAGCCCTTTTTTTAATACAAGGGTTATATATGCAATTCCTGGCTTCCCTTTGATTCCTGGGTGCTGCGGTCTGCTTGCCAAAGTACAGTATCTTGAACATAATACTGATACCCGAGCTGCTCCTGATGCGATGATTGGAGTGTGTGTGTGTGTGTGTGTGTGTGTGTGTGTGTGTGTACACGTTACACAGAAAGCACTTAGACGTAGAAGAAAGTGCTTGTATGAATATGTGTGTGAGTGGGTGAGACATATATTTATAAAGAGTAAAATAGAGTAGAAAAGCAATATACAAGAACCTGTCCATTTACCTTTTAGACACCATACAGTGGGGCAAAAAAGTATTTAGTCAGCCACCGATTGTGCAAATTCCCCCACTTAAAATGATGACAGAGGTCAGTAATTTGCACCAGAGGTACACTTCAACTGTGAGAGACAGAATGTGAAAAAAAAAATCCATGAATTCACATGGTAGGATTTGTAAACAATTTATTCGTAAATCAGGGTGGAAAATAAGTATTTGGTCACCTCAAACAAGGAAAATCTCTGGCTCTCACAGACCTGTAACGTCTTCTGTAAGAGGCTTTTCTGTCCCCCACTCGTTACCTGTATGAATGGCACCTGTTTGAACTCATCATCTGTATAAAAGACACCTGTCCACAGCCTCAAACAGTCAGACTCCAAACTCCGCCATGGCCAAGACCAAAGAGCTTTCGAAGGACACCAGGAAAAGTATTGTAGACCTGCACCAGACTGGGAAGAGTGAATCTACAATAGGCAAGCAGCTTGGTGTGAAAAAATCAACTGTGGGAGTAATCATCAGAAAATGGAAGACATACAAGACCACTGATAATCTCCCTCGATCTGGGGCTCCACGCAAGATCTCATCCCGTGGGGTCAAAATGATCATGAAAACGGTGAGCAAAGATCCCAGAACCACACGGGGGGACCTGGTGAATGACCTGCAGAGAGCTGGGACCAAAGTAACAAAGGTCACCATCAGTAACACACTACAACAGCAGGGAATCAAATCCCGCAGTGCCAGACGTGTTCCGCTGCTGAAGCCAGTGCATGTCCAGGCCCGTCTGAAGTTTGCCAGAGAGCACATGGATGATACAGCAGAGGATTGGGAGAATGTCATGTGGTCAGATGAAACCAAAGTAGAACTTTTTGGTATAAAGTCAACTCGTCGTGTTTGGAGGAAGAAGAATACGGAGTTGCATCCCAAGAACACCATACCTACTGTGAAGCATGGGGGTGGAAACATCATGCTATGGGGCTGTTTTTCTGCCAAGGGGACAGGACGACTGATCCGTGTTAAGGACAGAATGAATGGGGCCATGTATCGTGAGATTTTGAGCCAAAACCTCCTTCCATCAGTGAGAACTTTGAAGATGAAACGAGGCTGGGTCTTCCAACATGACAATGATCCAAAACACACCGCCCGGGCAACAAAGGAGTGGCTCCGTAAGAAGCATTTGAAAGTCCTGGAGTGGCCTAGCCAGTCTCCAGACCTCAACCCCATAGAAAATCTGTGGCGGGAGTTGAAAGTCCGTGTTGCTCGGCGACAGCCCCAAAACATCACTGCTCTCGAGAAGATCTGCATGGAGGAATGGGCCAAAATACCAGCTACTGTGTGTGCAAACCTGGTAAAGACCTATAGTAAACGTTTGACCTCTGTTATTGCCAACAAAGGTTATGTTACAAAGTATTGAGTTGTATTTTTGTTATTGACCAAATACTTATTTTCCACCCTGATTTACGAATAAATTCTTTACAAATCCTACCATGTGGATTCATGGATTTTTTTTTTTCACATTCTGTCTCTCACAGTTGAAGTGTACCTCTGGTGCAAATTACTGACCTCTGTCATCATTTTAAGTGGGGGAACTTGCACAATCGGTGGCTGACTAAATACTTTTTTGCCCCACTGTAGGTTTTTCTGTATCTGGTGAAGGCCAGACCGGAGCCTGGAGGACTAAAAATAGATCACTAAGGAAGAGCTGACAAAGAGGAGTAACCAATTTAAACTCCGCAAGCTCTGTTTGTTATCAATATATGTCCTTTTTTTGTTGTCTTTTTTTTTTTTTTAACTACACAAATGCGATTAGTGATGGACACTGAAAGGCCACAGGGAATAAATGTCAGAAACAATTTAAGGCTCTGCAAAAAGTTTATCTATAATTTTCACTTGAAACTTTTTGCAGGCGAACTTAAACAGTATTAAATGAAATGCCTGTAGCTCTGTTTAATTTGATAGGAACACAACACAGCAAGACAAAAATACAGAAACAAGAAACTTTCTTTCTGCCTGTGGCACAAAAAAAAGAGTTTTAAAGTATTTAAACAGAATAAAATTGTTCAAGGTACAAAGACAGCAGGTGAGAGAAACAACTTGTCATGTGTAGGGATGGGTACCGGTATCTGACATAAACGGTAGTAACCAGACCGAAAAGCAACGCACATTTCGGTGCTTTATTTCGGTGCTTTATTTCCCTGAGATGTCATACACTTTGAATTCTAGCCTATCATTTTACCTTTCCAAGGATTGTAGGCGGGCCCAGGTACGTACGTTCTTTTAGAGCAGAGCTACAGAAGACACAAGACAGAAATCCAACCACTAATCATCAGCGACGACTGTGTGGAGAGGGTGGCAGACTTCCGCTTCTTGGGAGTCAGCATAGAGGGAAACCTATCCTGGAGTGTGAATACCTCTGAGCTACTGAAAAAGACACAACAGAGACTGTACTTTCTGAGAGTGCTTAGGAAGAACAACATCACACAGAGACTGCTGGTGTCTTTCTACAGAGCCTCCATCGAAAGCATACTAACGTACTGCATAGGCATATGGTACGCTAGCTGCACAGTGGCTCAGAGGAAAGCACTCCAGGGAGTAATCAACGCTGCCCAAAGGACAATCGGCTGCCCTCTCCTCAAACTGAAAGACCTACACAGTTCCCGCTGCCTCAAAAGAGCCCATAACATCATAAAGGACACCTCACACCCTGGACACTCCATGTTCGAACTGCTGCCTTCAGGTAAACGGTATAGAACAACATACACAAGGACTAACAGACTCAAACACAGTTTCTACCCAATTGCAATATCATGTCTCAATGCTACTAAAAGTAGATGACTTTCATTGCCCCTGTTGTCATTTGTGCCCTTGATGTTGGAATGCTTTCAGACATATTTTGTTGGATGCGCTAACAAATTGATTGAGTGATTGATTGTTTGAGTGATATATCAACTAGGTCGTATGTTGAGTGTCTGTATGGGGCCTTAGGCCTGGATTGCTTGGGTGTATCTACGGTATGAGAATACTGTATTTTATATGTATTTCTATCTTTTATATCCTATCATTATAGTTTTTAAGTATTTAATTATAGTTTTTAAGTATTTATCTTTTGTGATGTTGCACTGACCAGAGACATCTTTCAATTTCATTGTACCTGTGACAATGACAATAAAGAATATTCATTCATATTCATTCATATTCAAATGCCCAAGGCGAAGCGGTCAAAGTCTGGCTGTACTTCACAGCAAAAGATGCAAACTCAGTAGCCTGCAACAAGTGCTTTAAGCTGATATTATGCAAAGAAGGTAACACCAAGAATCTGATGAAACACCTGGCGACACATAGCGGGTTTTTTTTTAAAGCCGAGAAATGCGCCATATTTGATAGCTTGCTGCGAGACCTCACACCGTGCACATCTACTGCGGGTGTGGTGCCTGTTATCGGACCTGGAGTTAGCAACATCCCCCAAGAACTCGAAGAGGAGAGTCGTGGCCCGTAGCCCTGCCAGTGTAGCAGAAATGATGACGGATGATGATGGCAGCAGCAGCCGTTCTTCTCTGCGTGAGTAGCTTACTGTTGTTCATGTGTAATTTACATTGAGTAGGCTAACCACGTTATTACATTAATGCATGTAAGGTGAACTAGCAAACATCATCGTAGTTACATGCGGCTGTCTTCTTGTTTGATGGCAGATACTCCCTTCACCCTGGCCAAAAAGGCTAAAATGGAAAAAGTGGAAAACAGCTAAACATGAGAGGTTTTTGGACAAAGTTTGTGTTTTTTCCATTGATTAAGCACTGCTTCCAGCCAATAGTGATACCATATATCCCCTATAGCTGCAGAAAAGGCTAACATTGTTATCTTTTTACAAAAAAACAGCTAAACATAAGAGGTTTTTAGACAAAGTGTGTGTTCTCCATTCTTTAAGCACCGGTTCGAGCACCGTTTGAGCACCGGCACCGTTTCAAAAGTACCGGTTTGGTACTGGTATCGGATAAAACCTAAACAATACCCATCCCTAGTCATGTGGTTGAAAAAAGGAGACTAAAATAATGAGGAAGAGGCAGCAGAGAAGAAATAGGGCACCGAGAGGACACAGATGTAAAGAGTTGAATGAGATGGAGCTGAGACAGCAGAAAGATGTTTGGTCTTTCTCTGTACTCGATGCAGTGTTTCAGCTCCGAGCTTGTGCACTCTGAGGAAAATACATCATTCATATATGCGTGCTAGCAGCACTTACTCTTGCATAGTAAGTGTAAATACTTAATGGCCTTGCAGAGACACAGAAACACTCCTTGTATCCGTGTGTTTCTGTCAAAGGGTTCGCGCTGGCTCTTTCACCTATCCTTTCTTGAGCTTCAAACTGTAGTTCACCATGTGGGAGCGTTTAATATTGGGCAGGAACTGCCAGGCAGCTAGCTGACTCCTCCCAGGGGGTGGTGCCAGCCTTTTCTTTCAAGCCTACTGTACCCCATCCCCGATACCAGATGGACCATCTGCATCTGGTTTGCTATTCGGCTCTCTTGAAAATTTGTTTCATTCTTGGTTAGTGGAAACATGAGCGATGTCATTTCTAGGACTAGATATTGTTAGAGGAAATGCATCTTGGTTTCTGTAAGCTTTTTCTTACTTTTTTCTGGGTGTTACTGGGAGAAAATGGCCTTCCCAAATAGTTACAATTATTTCCAGAACAGAGTCATTCTCTTCACACCATATTAAGCCTGTGATTTATTATAAACATATAGGCAGTGACTGCGAAAAGGAGAAAATAGGGCAGTATATTATGTAACAAGGTCTGGATGGCCAGCAGTAAAATCATGGACATTGTGGTCATGTGGTATATACCAACCACTGCTAAATACCCTGTAATTTCTGCTCGTTTTTTTTAGCTGTTTTGCCAAATAAATGATATGAGGTGTTTGCTAAAAATGCGGCCCGCAATACAATCAAACATCTCTACTCCGATCTCGTCCATCTAAAGAATGTTGTTCCACAACTCTTGTCTTTTGTTCAGATGCAGCTTCGCAAAGCAAAGCCATGCTGCCATGTTCTTTTTAGAGAGAAAAGGCTTTGTCCTGCACAAATTGTACTGTCACAAACTTTAACATTTAACATGCTAAAAGGGGCAATGCACCGTCTGACCTTGGGATAGCATTATGTTAACATACACATTAATGCAAACTAACCAGACTTCAGCTTTTATAGAGGTGCTCACACTTCCTTGATGATGTTAATCAAGTGAATTTGATTAGAAGCACCTGGCTGCTACTTACCCTCTGAATTCCTATGGAAGCAGTAAGGGTGTATTAGTTTTTCCACAGGGCTGCAAACTTGTACTCTTGCACTCAATTATAGTACTTATGTAAGTTTTCCTTCTTTATTCACACAAAGTCACACTCAGAGTAGTCTTGTTGAGGCTGATGTTAAAAGCCAAATGAAAAGAATCTCAAGAAATGCAGAAAATGGAAAGAAGAACAATTTAGTTAACAGGTCTTAACGTGGAAGGCTTTGGAACGTGTGCAAAGTTTGAAAAAGATGAAGGAAATGGCTTGAATTCATTCATCTGTAAATGCCTGATGGGGTATTGTCACGTTGCCAGGCGGGTGGCAATGTGAAATTAAGACCATACATGTATCTACTAGAAGTCTGAGGGTTAGCACTTGGACCAATATTTTTTTTAACTTTGACTCTGCGCACATGCAATGTTAAATGCAGCCGGACAAAAAGTAAGTCTGAGGCAGGCTCAGTCGTTGGTCGTTGAAAAGAGATGTGACCTGAAACAATCTAAGGTGCTCGTATTACTTTCTTAGCTAGTTCAAAGTGTAATTTAGCTACTGCCGCCCATCCTCTGGAGATTCAACTGACTAGGCAACATTACTTATTTCGGCACTATAGTCCTACTCCGTTATAAATCTTTTTTCGAGCACTGTTTTTCACCATTACATTTCTTTGTAACTCTAATACTTGAGGAGACCGGGAGGAAAGATGATGAATAATTCAACATTAAACTGAATCTTCCAAAGGCTCAGAGTCTGCTGTGTTAGCTGCTTTTCTCTTGTCTGCCCCCTCCCATTTCTCAGCTGCCATAACGCTTTCTCTCTCCTCTCTTCACTCTTAATTTATTTTTTAAATTTTTATCTGTGCTGAAATCAGGTCACATTTACATATAATGTGCCATATTTTCCACCTCCTTTTAAAATCAGACAGTCTAAATAACAAGTAAATAGACAGATGAAATGGATAAAGAAAAAGATCAGTATGAAAATGTCAATTAAAGCCTGCAGTTGGCTTTCAGATATTTGGAAAATTAAATTTATTTGGAAACAGCCTATAACAGCCCTTTTCTTGTATCTCCAGGAAGATTTTTTAATACACTGGCTTTGCATTAGGATACATTATTTCATGGCTATCATGTTAACTGTTCTCTTCTTTGTATGACATTTTTCTTTCTCTGCTTATTCTACGTGTTTGTCCATCGAGTTCAGCTTCATAGTAAAATATGACATAGTCAGTCTGTTTGTTTGTGTTTATGGAAGTGAATTCTACTGTTTTTATTTTTCCTGACAGTCGGCACAAATTTCTAAGTAATGTAAGGAAGTAAGTATAGTTTGTATCTGTGGGAGGTTTGTTGTCCAGACAGTGTATCGCTATGGCAACCAAGAAAACAGAGCTTTAAAAGAAGAAGTACTTTAGACCAAACGATGAGCTTTTTCTAAATCTAAGTTGTTTGCACTAACCAAATCTTTCCGTGTGATTTGTTGTGATTTAATAACATATTAAAAAATAATACAAATGATTTATGAAAATCGGTGACATGTCTGAGTTGTACTTGGATCTCTGGTGTGAGTAGCAAAAGTGATTCACTGCACCACCAACCCCCGCCCTCCAACACATGGAACATATGGACTTTTTTAAGTAAGTAAGAAAAGTAAAAAAAAAATAAATTTGTGTCTGTGAACATGAATGTGTTCATATGAGACTGGAGAGAGATCATGTTCAGGAACAGAAAAATAATGTGTGTCCAGAAACCGATATAAGATGGTTAAAATCTATTGACAGTCTCAGTTTTAGTTTTTACTCTTCGTTAACTAACCTTATTCTATTTCTTTTTACATTTTCTTAGTTTTTGATCAGTGTTGTGTTTGTACATTTACGGCCACATGACCATGAGCACAGAATTGATGTTAAAGACGCTAAACTGAAGCTCTAAGGAATATTAGGAGAATGTGAAAGGAACATGTTAATGGACTGTAAATTCCCTGAGAGCACTTTCTCACAATATTTTTAATCAGTTTCTGTGAAGAATGGCCTCTCGAACATAAACCGCTGTTCTCTAAGGAAACCTTTATTTTTCTCTTTCTGAGGAATTTAAATTCTTTCCAGTATTTTTGATAATGAGGAACTTGAAGAAATCTGATTTATAAGATGAAAATTATGCCATGTCGCTGAGAGCTGCTCATGACAGGCTCGATTTACTACCTCGAGTATCTCAGGGAAATAATCAAATGAATTTAAACTGATTTTAAGAGAGAACAGATGTACACTTGTAAAGGTTAAACTGGGTTTGGGATAAGGAATGGCTGTATTCATGTTTTGCAGTCTGTTAACAACAATATTGTGTCAGTATACAGGCCAGTATTTGCTTTTTGGTACCAGTAGTTTAGTGTCGTATTAATAAACTTGTATTTGTTAAAATCTTAAATATACTATTTTATTTTTTTAGCTGACTCTTTGCCTAAAAAAATGTTAAAAGTATTAGCATATGTTGTATTGCTCTGAACCTTATCCCTTAGATTCTGGACTCCTACATTTAAAAAAAAGTTCATGTTAAGCCATCAGTTTACTCTGAGAGATGGTTAGGGGCCGTCAACACCCATGTCCGAAGGCAATATGCTTTGGGGTTGTGCTTTCATCCCTTCATCTATTTCAGTCCTGTCCATCACCCTGATATGTCAGGAACACCTGGCAGGATCTTCTTTGGTGGAAGAAGTTTTGGCAGGAATGTGGACTTATACTCAGAGATGAACTTTTTTTGAATTTTAAGGTCAAAGATCAAGGGCGCTAAGACTTACATAACACATTTTTGACCATAAGTCAAGAAGTCATACTTTGCTTATAAGGAACAAATGCGTGTTAGGATTAAAAACAACTAGCAGTTGATGGACACGTAAAATAGTCAGGCTGTAGTTTCATATATATAGGTGTACCACGCCTCTTGCCCTCAGACAACTGAGATAGGCTCCAGCTCCACTCCTGCCATGACTCTGAACTGGATAAGCAGAAGAAAATGGATGGATAATGATTTTGTTTTTGTTTTTTTCAAAGAAACTGTGAATTATATGTCACTGAATGTAATTCAGGATTCTGCAGGTCAGTGTGAATGGGCTGTTTCTTATGTAGCACTTTTCTCCTCTACTGGAGCACTCAGAGTGCTTTATACAGCATGCCTCATGCACATCCATTCAGGTAATTTTTTCTGTGTCTAAGTGCTTCCTATCTAACATTCACACTCCAATGAACGCATCTCAGAAAAACTTTGAGTTCAGTGTTTTGCACTCTCCAAGACTGGAGCAGCCAGGCGTCGAACCACCAACCTCCAATTAGTAGATGACCCACACTACCACCTGACCTACAGCCAAATTAATCCTTTCATTTAGTGATAATAAGTAGCAAAACACGTGTCTCATAACATGATTTACAGACAGATGTTTAAAGTCTCATGTCCTCCTGCTTTTTACATAGAGTTAAAGTTTGCCATGTCTCTTAAACAAAAAATCCTTTGCCTACTCTTTGAGCTTTATGCTGTCTTACAAACATTAGTCTTACCTGGTGGGCTATTTGGTGGCTTTCTGCCAACAAAATGGTTTAGATGAGGATATGTATACACACCCCACACCTGCTGATTATTAGTGTGATTTGATTTTCTTTTTATCCCCATCATTTAGCTTTTGTGGGCTATTGTTCCTTTCTTTAAACTTTGTAGTTTCTACTTTAATGTATGTTTTTCCTGTTCTTTTCATGTGGTCGTGGTGTATTTAATAACCTCATTTAGAGGAAAGAATCAACTTTTCCACCTTGAACCAGCACTAGTTTGCCTTCTTTTGACTTTCAGACTCTTCTAGCACAGGTCATAACAAACCTGAAAGACTTTGTAAAAGATCCCAGTAATGCTCAGGGCACTGGAGAACATAATGTGTTCTGGAAAGGAAAGAAAAACAGCTCTTTCTATTTTTAGGAGCATAAAGATTTGGTTTCCACTCCACATGAAAACTAGATGCCTGTATTATGTTGCCGCTGCCTGGGGACACGTGCAAAAATCACACACAGAGAGACACCAATAGCTGGCTTGGCTGAGAAACAGGGAGCCATATCAGGTTAGGGTAGTATTGATCTGGAAAGGGGAGGCAGGTTGACGGAAGGAGAGAAAGCAGAAATGCAACATCTCACACGACGCATGAAATAGCAGGAGATTTTATCTAGTTTGACTACCCAAAAGAAAACATTACTCGCCCACTCAGTGTTGAACTCAGTGCCTCGTGATGTGTATCTTAGACTATCAGAGACTAAGCGTTTTAATAGTCTTTGTCAGTTCCTGCATCAACATGTTTTTGTTTATTCATATTGTAGCTCTGTGGAGTCAGCAGAGGAGTGATGAGATTAAAATGGGAGTTCTGTAACGTGTAGGAACTTCTCTGAGCTAAAGTCGTTTGGTTCATAATAGAAAGACAAAGTTTTGAGTTGTTTTAGAACTGGGAAAACCTGCACAGCCTCTTTTAAAAAAACAGCCTCGCATTGGTGCTTATTTATTATTTCTCTTTTATAGTGGGCTTTAGGAAGCACCATAAAAGAGGCGAGGTTCAGAGGCAAGTTAAAGAGCAAGTCAGCTCAAACATCTTTAAATCAAATCAAAATCAAATCAAATCACTTTTATTGTCATATCACATGTGCAGGCACACTGGCACAGCACATGCGAGTGAAATTCTTGTGTGCGAGCCCCACAAGCAACAGAGATGTGCAAACACAACAACACAAACGAGCAAAATACAAGAATGGCCAACCTGAAACTAATAAATATATGTACAATATATAATAGTGTATGCATTTCTGGATGTGTATACTAAATATTTTCCTACGTGTGTGTGTGTGTGTGTGTGTGTGTGTGTGTGTGTGTGTGTGTGTGTGTATACACATTTTTACAAATTAAATAGTAAAAAATAAATAAATAAAATAATAATAATAATAATAATAATAAAATATATAAAATATACAGAGTTGAATATGTGCAAAACAAGTGGCATTTATATACAGTGTGGAGTGCATAATGTTGAAATCTGCATTAATTGCAGGACTGAACCTCTAAAAAAATAAAAATCGGAAAAATTTGACAAAAAAAGAGTGTCTCTGAGTTTCTATCGTGGACACAGTTTAAACTTAAAGTTTGGATGGTCAACCCCACTAACGTGTTCAGGTTGTTCATAAAGGAGGAGGATGAGTTTGTAATGAGCTACCATAGTTAGCAGGACTGGGGCTAGTCTGGACAAGGCACCATGACTTCAGCTCTTTATTTAACACCCACATAGATGTGGGGAGCCTGCATGAAATACCTTCCACTCGTCACACCGTTGCATGAAAATGGAGTTAGTGTTTTGGTTTCACAGGTATTTGCTCAACCACTGAAACACCTGTTCTCCACATGCCAAAATGAAGTAGATTAAGTCATCTGCAGTCATCTCGAGTCTCTCTTGTTCTCACCCGCTCACATCCTTTCTTTATCCTACATCATCTAGGTCTTGCGATGATAAGACTGAAAAGACAGGTGATGAATTTTAAAAAATGTTTTCTTATCCAGCAACACATGTCATTTAGTCACATATTTTTAAGCAATATCGTAATTGTAGCAAATGATAGAGTGAAAGACTGTGCAAAAGTGTTGAGCAGTGTTGAGGAGTAACGGAGTACATGTACCAGCCTTACGTATTTAAAATACAAAATAGGAGTAGCTGTATTCTGTTACAGTTACAGTTTAAAAAGGTGGTGTTCAGAATACAGTAACTTTGTTGAAATAAATGGATTACACTGCAATTTTTTCCTGTTTCATATATCAGGCTATGCCCTCTCTATTTTTGGTAATTCCACGCCGGTGGAAACCCAAACAAAACACGCATTGAGGCTCTAAAGCCTGTGTCTCAATCTCGTGGCCTATATCACCCCTACTTGCAGCCCGCATAATGACGTGACGAAATTATTGTTCAAAAAATTATTTAATATGAAGGCAGTGTAGCCCAGTTGTAAGTAAGCTATTAAGACTCAACTGTACACTTTTTTCGTGTTTTTCTCTGAAACGATAAGTTCCATTGGAGCAGCCTTTCAAAGCCTCTCTCTGTCTCTCGCAGGCAAAGTTGACCCAGACAACAAAGTAAAGCTAGTTTTCAGTTACGAGCCTGACACGGGACCTGACATATTAGCCAGACGTCCATTTACTACGGTTCGGAGCCGCGGACCTGTTTTATATACGTGCAGAATAGTTTTGTACACGAGATCGCTGCTAAAAGTGCAGCCTTACCTAATGTCCACCCTATTGCTCATTTTGTATTAAGATTTAAAAATCTAGTTGTTATTGGTATGGCGAGTAACCTTCAGTAATAGTAATAAATCACACAGCAATAGTACATTCATGCAGTTGTAAAAAGCTTGATAAAATATTGTAATCCAGAATTCAATTCAATTTTATTTATATAGCGCCAAATCACAACAAAAGTCGCCTCAAGGCCAGAGTATTCAGAATATGTTACTCTCATTGAATAACGTAACGGAATACGTTACAAAATATATTTTGTGGCATGTAATCTGTAGTGGAATACATTTTAAAAGTAACCTTCCCAAAACTGGTCTTGAGCCATCCCTCATTTCTCTGTATAGGAAATAGATGAAGCAATTCATCGACATATGTGAGCTTTCTGGTTATTTCTTTATGTACGCTTCGGGAATAGCTCTCCAGGCTTCTTGAAGGACATTCAGAGCTCTTCTTTGGATGTTGGCTGCCTTTTCTTCTGTTCTCTGTCAACATGATCCCACACTGCTTCAATAACTCTGGGGAAGGCCAATCCATGACTGATAGTGTGTCATTGTGTATTTTTCTATCCAGGCATGCTTTTACTGCGTTGACAGTGTGATCATTGTCATGCTGAAAAATAAGGCCACTGCCAAGGTGTTTCCAGATGATATCTCATGGTGGCTCAATATCTGGCTGTACTTTTTCTTCGGCTTTCACAATTCCATCAATTCTGAAAAACATCCCCAGCAACACTGGCTCAAATGCAGCCCCAAGACATGACAGAGCCTCCACTGTGTTTTAAAGAAAGCGTGAGACGCTCACTGTTTTAACTCTCTCCTGAGCTCTATTCACTTGGCATACCTCAGTCCTTTTTCCCCCAATGGAACAAGTTCTGTGTTTTTGCAACAGGCTGCTAGTAACAAAAAGTGCCTTTGGTTCTGAACCAAACTGGTTCCCTGTCTATGTGTAGATGCAACACTGGTTCATCCCTTACATTGGGTGCCGTTTCATGCTTGAATGATTCATAGGTCAGTGTTTAGTGTCTTAAAACACAAACAAAAAACAACATTCCTCTAAAAATGGTCAAGTGCGAGAACTGGACTGAAAATGAGTGAAAAACCATTCAAAGTTCAAAGGAAAAACTTTGGAAAGCCTGAGCCAAAAAACTTGGAGAACTGTTGCTCAAGACCACTTTAAAAAGAATATAAGTCCATCTCTTTAGAAGCAAAATATGAAAAACAAGGGGAAGCTCAAGAGTTTTGTACAGTAGTGTGTTAAATCTTTGCTCATGTCTTTAATTGTGCCTGTTCATTTATCCATGTGCGTGTCACATCTCATCCACTGCTGGTTACATTTTGCTAAATATTGTGAGTGACTCATCTCTGTGCTGCTTTTTAGTAATTTCAAAATTGCCCTCACTGGCACAAAGCACAGCATACCGTACAATTACAGGTCGAGACATGCTGACATACTTACATGCTCTTACTGGCCCAAACCTAGAGTGCCTAATCTGTCTGGGGATGTTGTGTTTACTGTTTGATTGTTTCTGCCCTCAACCAAATTCTGTTGCCAAGCCCTTCCATCCAGATTTGCTTAGTCGCTGTGATTATGTTTGTCACCAGGCAACATTAGCTCAGTAAAACAGTTATGTAAGAGATGCATGATTGCCACTTAACTATTTACAGAAGACTCATTCAGAATTACTGTCATTTTTTTCGTGATTTGAAAAAAAGAAGCTATGTTGTAGCATTTAGCTCAGATGTCTTTTCAAAAAGATTTTTAAATGCTGCTTACTTTCTATAAGACAGTTGGAGTAGAAAAGGTGCTCTGCCTGCTTTTTTCATCGTCTTATCTTTTGTAAAATAAGCAAACAGCCAAGGAGATCTCAATGAATCATATTTAGACTCATATCCTTGTTTATTACACCTCATAGTTAGAATTACAAGCCAAGGGCTGTTTGTCTGTGTAGCGCTTTTCCAACATAGAGGACATTCACAGTGCTTGGCAAACCGCAAAGAGAAACCGAAAAGAATTAAACAAATCTAGACTTTAAAACAAAAACTATATATGTTTTCAGTGCATTCACAGCTGATTTGAATGAATGAAAGGCACTTGAATGCCAGAGTAAACTGGAGATTGGGTAAGGCTACTTTGCCACATGATTTTGAAGGTAGTTTATCTCTTATTTTTTTTTGATTCCTGAGACTTTTTGCCTTTAAAAAAGACCTGTGTTTAATTATCCATTAAATGACATTTATTACAGTTTTGTAACAAGGTTTTTATGCTTGCAGGGGAAGATAAAAAACACAGTGTATGGCTGCTTTACCACTGGTTGGAGAACTGGGTTTTGTTTTTGTTGTAGCATTAGCGCAGTGAGCTGCACTCTGTGCTCCACCTGTGTTTGAACTCTCCTTCATACATAATCCATTTTAGCTCAGAAAGTCATTGAGATAAAGCACAGTGGGTGAAAAGTTCATCCAGTTGCATTACTGTAATAACCAGGATTCAAAGCCTTCCTGTATCCAGTAGGGTTGTGTAAGGTGTGTGTTAGGTGTGTGTAAGAGCTAACTAGGTTTTGTCTTTTAGTACATTTGAGAACCTTCTGTATGACTACACAGGTCTGACGGTCTCTAGGAAAAGCTAAAACCATGACAAAATACTGGGTTATCCAGCATTTCCCAAGTATATGGAATCATGTTTTCACCCAATTCTGTATTTAACTCTTTTCCTTCTTGGAGATGCACAAACATGGAGCAGGCTTTTGTGCTGAGTTTTGTCAGAGTTAAGTTTAAGCCCTGCAGATATTAATGTAGAAATTAAGCGAATGTATCATAATTGTACTGTACATTGTTATAAAAGTACACATGTATTGCAATACACTTATGTATATCTGAACAAACAATTTTAGAAATGTAAAAGTGACCTCACATATATTTTGCGAAGCTATGAAGAAAAGACAACAGTGCACTGAAAAATCACACTGACACACACACACACACACACACACACACACACACACACACACACACACACACACACACACACACACACACACACACACACAGAGAGAGAGAACAGCAAAGACATCAGCTATTGATCTTTAGTTTCTTTCAGTTCTGTGTTGAGTACAGTCAGATCTCTTCAGGCAATGTTGCTGCTTTAAGCCTGTTTGTTGTACACTGACTGTGTGTCTGTACTTTAGAAAAGCTGCCTGTGTACCCACAGGGTTTCCAAATTTGTCATCCTTACTCTTCAGCCAAGTTTTCAGGTGGATTTTAGATGATCAAATCGATTTTACAGCTGATTGAACTTCTTTCCGGCAATGCTGCCAAACAGGAAATGAGGTCATATCTTAGCAACTGTGTCATTTATTTTGACACCAAACCAAATAATTAGATTATACCAAAAAAAAAAAGTAATTTGACCACTGGGAGGTGCTACAATAAGCAAAAACATGTTTGTTCTATCAGTCCACAAAGTCACGCTTTTAACATGACCATATTAAGTTGCCATGGCGACTGAGCCCTGCTGAATCACTTGGACCCCTCTTTGGTGCATGCAGCTATGTTACACTTGAGAATTTTTAGAACAGGTTCAGTAACATCAGTGGCCACTGATGAGATAAAAATGCCGGTTTCCTTCGAATATTTTGTTGTTTCACTCTTGCCTGATCATGTAGACGAGCAGACTTGCTGTTTCATAACTCCCCCGAGGGTCTTTTATCCATATTTTTTGTTGGTTTTTTGGAATTGCAGTTTTGAGGCTGTTACTGACTGCTGTTGGAAGTTGGGGTTTTTTGTCATATAAAAACTTTTAAAAAGTAGAATTAAGCGTTTCATCATTTATATCAGAAGCCGATATGAAGTTCATAATGTCTAATGTGAGTTCTCACATTAACACAAAACCTCCGACATTGTCAGTCGCACCCATGCTGAGCAGTGTCTTCATTTTAATGGTGACACCTCTGGAAATTACACCTGGTGGCCCCTCTCATAAATGGGCTCGGATGACACTGCGCTCGAATGTACGGGAACAAATACGCCACAATTACTGCCACTGTTGGAGGGTGGTCAAAAGAAAAGTATGTCGCACTGTGATCTCACTGCCCACACATTCCCGTCCTGAATCGGAAAGCTAGTTTCTTGTACTCTCTGTGTGAGTAAGTGTGTTTATGCAACCGTGTGAGAGAGAGAACAAGAGAGAGTGCGTGCCAGACACAGAGACTGTAGTGTTTTCAGTTCGTGCAGCAGATTTTGCTACGATAATCAGCTGGATTGTTTTGCTCGCCCAACATCTGTCTCAAACACACACAAACACAACCATTATATAGTCATTACTGTCAGGCTGATGCTGTGCAGCCCTCTCTGACATGCTCTTTCTCTCTTATACATCTCCTTCCTCCTTTCTTTGTCTTGTTCCTATCCTCTCCTGTCTTCTCTTCTTCCTCCAGACGGTTTCGATCTTGGAGCAGCGGCTGACGCTGACGGAGGATAAGCTCAAGGAGTGTTTGGAGAACCAAATGGAAATCGGTCTACATCTCCAGAGAAGCGAGGAGGCTTAACGTTAGTGGTACCAGAGACACATTGATCTGTGTTGTTGGAGGGGGGAAGTGTGGTTGCATCAACACCATACACCGTTGCCATTTGATCACACTGAAAGCAAGGACTGAACCTTAAATGCACACTGAGCCTTCCCGCTGATGTACTGTGTCTGGCTGTGTTGAAAAGAGATATGAGAAGTGAAGGAGTTGAATATTAGAAAAGTTTCAGTACAGCAGTGCTGAGCATGCAGTCGCTTTCCTGCTGACAAAAAGACCCCACTTTACCGCTGTGACACACTGTGTGCGATTGAGCGTAATGGCTGCCTGTACAGGTGTTGACACTTGTGCACAGTGTGTATGTTTTTACCCAGTCTATATTGTGCAGGAGGCCATTAGCCACTGGGGGTTTTTTTTTCACCGAAAAGTGCATATTTGTGTAACCATCAGTCATATTTGTCATTTTTGAAAGGAAGGATGTGGCTCAATGATCCTGTTGCGTTAAGACAGTTACTCAAGACGTTTGTTCTCTGGTAACGTTTACAGAGCCCCCACAGTGCCTTTATTTAGTTTAAGGTGAGAGAATGTTTCCAGCTGACAAGCTTGAGGCCATTTTTATTACTATTTCTATTTTAATTACACAATGCATCTGGTGATAGGTTTTGTTTTTTGTTTTTTTTACTGAAATTACCATTCTTTAGTGCCTCCAGCAAGTACTGAAAGATAACAGGTTGTTGATTTTCATGGTGACTATAAATGATGCCAGACCTCATATTTTATGTTAAAGTAATGCTGCTTTTTACATTGGTTATTTTTGTTCTGTCAATAAAACTTTTATCCACTGAAAACAGACTTTTAATAAATGTTTTCACTTCTCAAGTGTGGCGTGAAAGCCAAAGTTAGGTGATGAAATATTTCTGGTTCCCTTTTCGTTATAATGAGTACCATTTTTATAGCTTTGTAGAAAAAAAAATGTAACAGGCTATTACTAAGAGACTGGTCATTTTCTCGTTGGGAGAGCTAAAGTTACTGCCAGAGAAGTCATGACTTCCCTGTCTTTGTTGTGCTGAGCAGAAATGTGAGGATCATGAGCTGTGAGCGGTGTCATCCATTGCTCATGGCAAGTAATTTTCAACCCGTTCTTTACCACAGTTTGAGCGATGATTAATTTTTTTTAAAGTATGGGGGTGAATGCTCCTTCCCCGCTTGTGTCCAAAATTCTTCGGTTCCCCCCTGAGTATTTTACGTAACCTGAGCGCTGATGCTGGATCAGTATTTTTATTTTTAGATGCTTCATTGAAAATGTGCCCGAGGCTGCGCTTAGACGCACACTGTGATTTTTCAAAGAACAGATCCATGGTTTTTTTTGTTTTGTTTTTTTTGTGTGTGTGTGTTTTGGGTTTTTTTTTTTTTTAATTCAACAAACTGGAAATATGATTATATACAGTAATGAGTCATCTCGAGGTCGTTGTGGAGGACTCATGGCTGTGCCATTGAGAAGGGAAAATATTAATGCCTGTTTCTTTAAGACCCGGCTCAGGCTCTGCACTAATGGAAAAAGAAGAAAAACAAAACCGGAATTCTGGAGCTGCAATGCCGGGCCCACTCTCTTCCTTCCTGTCTGGGGCCCGGGGACACACATATATATGCACACACACATGCTCAGACATACGCACTCTCAGAGAGACACTCCAGCCAGAGAAAACAACTCCCTTTACTATGGGCCTCAACCAGACAGTCTGCCAGGAGCACCAGTGCGAGAGAGGAGGGGCTAAAAGAGTGGGTTCAATAACTGCTATGCTTCAGTGTGTGTGTGTGTGTGTGTGTGTGTGTGTGTGTGTGTGTGTGTGTGTGTGTGTGTGTGTAGGAGGGGGTTGGTGAGCCTATGAGGAGAACATCTGGATATGTTTTTCCTGGTGTGCTGTGGTTGCCGCCGCTCTTTGTGTGTATGTGTCAGTGTGTGTTTTAGTGCTTTACTAGTTCAGCGTGTCACGTCTTTACATTGTCCTGTTCCTCGAGGCTTTCTTTTTCCTCAAACATCGCATTATATTCTGACAGATTTATGATGTAGAAATGATAACCAATGGGCTCAGACTGCCAAATGTCTCTGCCCTCTTGGAGCAGGTGGAGAATTTCCCGCCACACAAATTATGCAAACTATCTAAAACCATTTGGTATTCTTAGAACTACAATATGTTGCATGTATCCTAAATATTGAAATAGTCATTTCCCCAGCATAGTGGTCACTGCTTAATGAGCTGATGGGGAACTGGAGGTTTGTAGTTCCAGGAAATAAAAGAGAGGTTGTCTGAGGATCTAAAATACTCAGAACAGATGTGAGGAAGTAAAATAACACAGAAGAGCCCAGCATTCTGGAAACTATAGGTTGTGTAATGTGCAAAAGTTTCCAGGGAATTAGGTGCATTGTACATTTTTACCAGCCCAGTGAGACACATGCAGGGGGTTCACAGAATAATATCGAAATGCTTGGTAAAAACAAACATTACAGTTTCTAATTTATAAAAGAAACCTTAAAAAAGCAGTTGATATTTTCCAAAGATGTATAACCTAATAACAAAGCTTTCTTTATTTCTTTCTAACCTGGATTGCTAAAAAAAAGAAAATCTACAAAAATATTACATCAAAGGGGTTGTGTAGTATGTCAGACAGTGTAAAATGCCTGTAATTTGACTGCAACCTAATTATGCCCCACTTTGAAGCAGCGATTGAATCAGTGATCAGCCCTTTTCTGATAAATGGGTTACCACAGTGTTTAAAGCTGAGACAGAACCCCTCGACTGAAAGTAAGACCACTCTCACTGACATCATAAACCGTTAATACACTTAAATAAGCTTCAAGAACAAAGAGCAGTGATGCTAACCACATTTGACTTATTTTAAGACTGGATGTGTTTTGGAGGTTAAAGTTTCCACTGTTTTTATACCATATACTTTTATTTCATTTTTTTTAATTGGGATTACTTACAGCGCTTAGGAAATGTATTTTTATTTTATTTATGATATTTTCTTAGGCCACTTAAAGCAAAAAAAAAAAACTTCAAAAATCAGTTTAAAGCTGGAAATCATGTTGTTTTTTTAATTCTGGAAATAAAGAACAAAATTCACATTTCTATTGCCCAAGATTTGAGCCGGCACACTGGACTTCTCTGGGGATTTGGAAATTGATCAAGCACAACATTCAAACACTCTGTTCGGGAATACAAGTAAATAACTGTAATTTTGCTTCTTGATCAAAAAATAATACAGTGGAACCCCGACTTACGAAATTAATTAGTTCCAGAGGGTCTTTCGTAAGTCAAAATTTTAAGTAAGTCAAAGCACCTTTTTCCATCGCCTTTTGAGCAAGGCGATGCTGGCTGAAAACGAAGTTCTTGGTGGAGGCTGAAGAAAGCATACATAGGCATGCATACATACATACGTGTACATGTACATAACATTATGGAATTTAATTCTAAACATTAAAACTAAACTTACATTTACGTTAATTAATGTACGTACGTACACTGTGCAATGATATTTTAACAATTTTTTAAACGCGCTAATATTTATGCCTTATGCCGGCCCCATTATGAATGAACGATAGGCTAATTGCAAACGAAAAGCACACGAAATAGCACACTGCAACAACAATACGTCTTTCACGTGGAACAGCGAAATGCATTTCGCAAACGGATTTCGTTACACTGGCATTTTGTTGTACCACGGGCAAAAATATTGCCGTTAAGTGCCTTCGTAACTTGAATTTTTCGTTACATGGGGTCTTCGTAAGCCGGGGTTCCACTGTAATTTTCTTTTTTGTAAAACCGTAACTTTGGAAGTTTATGGATAACAGCAGTAATTATGTTTCAACATTCAAAATATACTTTTTGGAGCTTGTAATAGTTGTGGATTAACCATTACAGAAACATAAAAAAACATTTTTTAAGTACCAAAGTGGTACATTGGTTGGTCGTCTAATAAATTTGTTCAGCACTCTGCTAGTTTCAGAAACATCACTTATTCTATGTATTGCCGGCCTTTATTTAAAAAAAAAACAAAAACATTATAGTTCTGTTTTTTAGGGGAATACACAGTACAGATCTACAGTTTGGGAAAGTTTCTCTTCCAAGAGAGGTGATTTCCCACCTCTGCTACCTGTTTCCTTGGAGAAACGATGATTAGTACATTTATCAGAAGTGCTTTTGTGATTATAGAATTGCTGTTTTTCCTTTTCCTTAGATTAGATTTGTAGTAACTGTCTCTATCTGTTTCTCAATCATCTGAAAATGAAAGTCAGACATTCAAAAAAATTTTATTTAAATGTAACACTATAAATATTTTGATAATCTGAAAGGATGCGCTGTTTATTCTTTCTAGAATTTTGTCCATAAATTCTTTTTTTATCGGTTGTATGTGGATAAAAGAGAAAATTGTTATTTCTACCAGAGTAGATATACATGAGCCACAGTTCAAACGAAGCCTTACTTAACAGTTTTAGATCACTTCTCTAAGCCAGCTTTCTCTAGTTTGGTTTGAAAGACGAGGTTTGAACAGCAGATGGGCAGGGCTTCTGTACACATGACCACTAATTGTGTGATGTCAACTTGTCTGCCGTTTTAGACATGTAACAACCATGGTGACAATGTACGAAAGCGTGAAAAAGGCCGGAGTCACTCAAGCTGTGACACAGTGGTCTGCAACCATCTCACAACTAGCCAGCAATAGGGAAACAAACGTGCATTCCCCAATTGGTATAATCAGGTAGTTGCTGGAGGCTGATGGCAATTGCTGGGAAAATGATTGCTCAAGTCAAAGTCATTCAGGTCTACAGACAATCAGTGACTCCCTGGCAACCACCTATCACTATGGAAAAATGTGTATTTCCCCAACTGGTTGGCAAAAACTTCCTTGTGATTGCTTTGTTCTCTAACAATTGCTGCAGACATATAGTGCTGTGAAAACGTATTATCCCCCTTTGCTAATTTGTTATTGCATGTTTCAGATCATCAAACTAATTTTAATATTATTCAAAGATAAGCCGAATAATTATGAAATGCAGTTTTCAAATTATGATTTTATTTAATAAGCGAAAAAAGTTATCCACACCTAGCTTGACCTTTGTTTTAAAAAAAGGTTATCCCTTGCTAAACCTAGTAACTTCCAGTTCTTGATCGCAACTTAAGCATCAAGAACTGCAGTCAAGTATTTGCAATAACTGGAAATGAGTCTCAATCATCTCAATCGTCTAAAACTAAGAAAATTCCAAATGGAGACTGTTTGTACTCAGAGTAAAACTTGCCCCTCATGTTGGCTGCAGGATGGAGGCACAATTTTTACTTGCAAACCAGCTTCCTGCTTGTGTTGCACTTTTCCCGCATTTTCCTACCTCTGGGCTAGTAGTTGGCAAGTATTTGTTGACAAACATGAAAACCTACTGACAACCATGACAGTCTGCTAGCAATCGAAGACATTGCTAGGAGGCTTTTGGTGCTTTTCAGCTTTCATGCAATGATTTCACCCAGCAACGGCGGAAAACGTCAAAGAACCACTGCCGGTAAGTTGAGGAATACACGTTTTCCTAGCAAACAGTGGTTGCAACCAACACTGATTGTACATATGCTGACATGATTTAAACTGTGGCCATGTTTAATATTAGCTTCCACCATTGTAACAATCCATACAGTGCTATGCAAAAGCAGTGAGCCGGCCCTTGTCTCTTGACGTACGAGAAGAGTTGACATCTTTGAGTGATTTGAGATTACTCATGTGTGCCCTTCTTATTTTGAGACATTTCACTGCAGCTTTCTGTATATGAATGAAAATAATGAAAAGGAGAATGGGCTCCCTTTTCATAGCTTTGGGGTTGTTAAAACCATCTAATTCCTCACTGACTGGTCTCCTTTAAACCTGTGATGATTCCAGCTGAAAGATTTGGGTGAACAGTTTGCCTCTTAACAAGTTTATTCTGAAATGTACAAAAGTCTGAAAGTTTACTTTGATCAGGCTTGTTTTCATATGTTGATTGTGTTGTCATAGTCGATGAACATACAGTTCATAACACGCTGACAAACCATTTTTATCTGCAGAGATTAGTGCTTTTTTATTAACTTAGGAACTTGGATAATAATTAGGGCAGTATGCAATAAATAATTTTTCACGCAAAGTAACTTGACAAATAGAGCCTTAATCCTGCCGTGGCTGTTAAAAAAAAAAAAATCCCCTGTGCCTCATTTCCTGCTTCACCCCTCCTTTACCTCTGCTTTCACTCCCCTCACTGCCTCCCACTTCTTTCCCTCTGAGACTGAGCCGTGCTTGACGGCGGTGGCTGAGGTTTGGCGCTCTGCTCTTCCAGCCCACGCCTCAGCTTTTGCTCCAAAACCATCTTTTCCATTCATTCCCAAAGGGATTGAAGGGATGGCGGGAGCTACGTTAATTTTTTGTTCTTCTTCTTCCACTAACAAGAAAGGTTTTTAATTTTGTTGACCAACCAGGCTTTTTGGGCAGTCTGAAAAAGACGCTGCAGTTCATCTAAAAAGCATTTCCAGCTGCCCTCTTATCATCAGTTTATATCTGGATTCATTTCAGCAAACAAAAAATGTATTCTCATCTGCCGCTCAGCAAAGATTTCCATTCTATACACATCTATAATTTAGATTTGCTAAATATATGCAGTAGTAGTTCATGTTGCCTCAGTTTTGAGAAAAGCGTTAGAACACGAAGCTTCCATCTATGTATTACAACCTGTAAATGCTCCAAAGGTTAGCTCTAAATCAGACATCGGTACTGCCGAGGTGACACAAATAAAACCAGCTTGCACACGTTACACTTTGTGTTAAGACTGAGTTTAAAATTAATGGCCTACTTTACATCGGGCCAACCCATAAAGCAAACCTAGTGATAAGTCAGAAAACACCACCCCTTTCTCAAAGCCTTGCCTCACCTTAAGCTCACCTGAATCTCTAAAGGTCGACTGTGCTGACACACACCCATAATTTAAGAAAGCCAATCACCAGAAACATTGCAGAAAAGTTTCTGATGACTTCCAAAGTACGTAATTCTTTCTTCAGTTTCATTATGCACAACATTAAATTCCCCTAAATCCCTGACAGAATACAAGAGACATGACCTTATTCACCACTATTGTTTTTCAGTTGATACTGCAGTAATAAGGTTTTTATGTACTCATTATTTTGTTGTCAAAATAAATAAAAGTGAAGGAGCATTAATAAAAGAAGATGACACTTTCTACAAGTCTGTTGTTACAATTTGACAATTTAGTGTGATGGAACATGAGTTGAACAAATGAGAAATAAAGTAATTAGGATCTCTCAGTCTGGAAAAACCATTTCTAAAGCTGTGGGACTCCAGTCAGCCATGCTGAGAGCCATTATGCGCAAATGGCTAAAACAGGGAACAGCGGTGAACCTTTCCAGGAGTCGCCGGCCGACCAAAATTACTTCAGGAGCAGATGTGACTCTTCCAAGAGGTCACAAAGGAACCCAGGACAACATCCCAAGAACTGCAGACCTCACTTACCTCAGTTAAGGTCAGTGTTCATGACTTCACCATAAGAAAGAGAAAAATGGTCTGCGTGGCAAACACTTTTTCACACCACTGTAAAAACAATAGCTGAAAATAGTCTAGACTAACTTTTCAGAACTGTTTTTTTGTTTCTCTTGTACTTACACCATGTGATCGACCAATCACATGGTAGTAACTATGGCATTTAGATATGTAGGCATGGTCAAGATAACCTGCTTAGGTTCAAGCTAAGCTAAGACAGGCTAGTCTGAGTATCTCACAAACTGCTTTGAGATTTGCATTGTGGATATGCAGCCAACAGATCTGCAGCAACTGTGTAAAGTTATCATGCCAATATGAACCAAAAGTCACGAGGGGTGTATCCTGCACCTTGTTGAATTGGTGCCATGAAGAATTGAGGTGGTTTTGAAGCCAAACGAGGGCTATATGCACACTAATGAAGAATATTTAAACTGCACACAGCATTTCTCAGAAACACTGCCACGAGGTACAGGTGTTCAAAATGCAAACCTCACATCAAAAGTGATGAACTTAGTCTAAATGAAATTCTTTTGTAACGTGAGCTCAGATTACATATTATCTTATGTGTTCATGACAAACTAATAAGAAACTTTAAGCAAACTCCTAAAAAAAAAACCTGGATTCTACCCACTTCTATTCTCATGCATTCAAAGAGCTGAACTGTTTCAATGCTTATATTCCGTTCCACTACTAACAATATTCCACTTTAGTGCTAATGTGAAGTTATCTTGACATACAGCAGTGACCTGTTTAACCTTAGGTGACGTGATGGTAGCAGCCAAAGTGTGATTCAAATTTATGTCATTATTTCACGCTATAAAGTCAGTGTTATGATTTCTGAATCCCCTTCAAGTGAATTTCTTGAACTGGAGATCCATTTTATTTATTTATTATTATGAGGTAAACCCATAAAGCTAACTTTTAATAGTATTTATATAACAGTTTTAGTTATGAAATCATATATTCTTAAAATTACTCAAATGAATCTTGTGTTTGTGTTCTGTCAACTCCTTTCGCTTGGAGCACACTGAGCTTTAACAGAGAGGAGAAAAGTGAAACTGTGGAACAGATCGTTAGGGTGTCACTTGGTCACCTTTGACCATCTGTCTTTATAGCTCTGCCTCTGAGCTGTCAGAGTGATATAATGGGGTGAGGTTGAAGGTGTGTGTGCAAGCGAGAGCGAGACAGGGAAGTGTGGACTGAGTTAACATACAATGAGTCACCGCTCACTCACTCATCGGCTTTTACAATCTTGCCTATGTAGGTATAGTGTGTTTGCTCTGCAGGGTGATTAGATACAGTAGGCAGGGTTACAGAACAAGGTTAAAAAGATGTAAATGTTAAAATAAAAAGGTTCATTGTTGCTTTTGTCGTGTTGGCTCAATGATTTATTAAATACTCAAACTGGGAACAAAACCAGTGTGTTTTCTGGAACTGATCCAAACTGCGAGAGCAGCAGTGTGATTTTGAGGACTGGTGACTCAGTTTACGGATGGATTTCTCCTGTTAACTCTTTGATGGTCAAAATGTGTGTTTACTCCTGAAAGGTTTGTAGGCCATTCATTTTTCTGAAGCAAGCAAACCTTCAGCTCTAGTGAAGAGTTTTTGAGTCAGCCCACAAGATTTCCCACCTTACTGTGAAAACTACTCCTTAAAAATTCTATGCAAATAATTTGTTGTGGCAAAAAGCATACTGTGCAAAGGTTTAACAGCTGTATGTCTGTCAATATGCAGTCCAATAAATTTATCTTTCAACTTCAAATAAAATGCTGTAAACAAAAAATTTAGTGGGCTCCATTCACAAAAGCTGAATGCAAACATTTACTACACAGGCTTGACTGTGTTAGAAAGCTTACTCACACTTTTGAACTTTGACTAATGAGCCTCGATTTGTTTAATTCTGTTGGTAGGGTTTCGGCATAACTGACATGAAAGCATGGCTCCATCCTGACTTGCGTAATCAGGCTGGTAGTGGTAAAATGGTCATTCCCAATGGTCATACTTTGGGCCCAAAATGGTTTTTAAACATCACAATGAGTTCACCGCCCTGACTCTTATAGCCTCCACAATCACCAGATCAGATCAGTAAAGCACTTTTGGGATGCGGTGGAACAAGAGATTTGCATCGTGGATACATGACCAACAGATCAGCAGCGAGGGAACATGCTCCATGTTTCTCAGGTTTCTGTTCTTTCTAATTGCCTTGGTTTTTACATCAACTCAAATAGAAACACTTAGGAAAGCTGTGCTTTTTTCTGGCTTCCTCCTCAGACACTATTGTTTTGATTTCTTCAGTCAGACTTTCTTCTGCTTTTTTATTATTGTTTTTGCCTTTGTGATGCAAGCTTTTCTCTTACAGAAACCATCATGACTTTCTCCACTTCACTTCTAGATAAGCTTGTTTCCTTAGAAGAATGATAATGTGACAGACGTGCAGACAGCGAGCATGAGCCTTTGGGTTTACAGTAAGCCTAATCCACTATTGTGTGTGGTGTTAAAACAGAACTGGCAGGTGTGCGCGTTTCATAAATCAGGTGGTAATTTTGAGCCGTGTAAGAACATTTCTAGTCTTACTGACTGCTTAAAGCATTTGAGTAGTACATATTAATGCATGTGTTGATATATCTTTATTCTATACACTTTTAAACCTTTATCTCATATCCCTGGCAATTTCAAATTACCAATCAACCTTAAAATGTCTTTAGTAAGACACAACATGAAAACTTCACAGAGAAAAGCATCAGCAAAGTTTAAGTCTTCTTGCTATGAGGAGATGGTGCTAAACACTATTAACTTCCTGTGTGCTGAAGATGTACTAAACGTGATGATATTATGTGACGAGTCTTCATATGAAATAATCCTCACAGCCAGTTGCCATCTTCTAGACAACTTTGGTGCATCAAGTCAGTGATAAAACAGCAACAAGATGAAGTGAGCCTGCTGTCAGTTAGCAATTGAATGGGGTCAAATGACAATTCCAAGCAATCCATTGTGATAACGTGGCAATTTATTGGATTAAACTGACAAAAGTCTCCGGACATCTACATGTGCAGACATTCACATTAAACTAAAATTCAAATAACATCTCACAGATCTGAAATAAAAATTCAGAAATTCCTCCACAAATACTGACCTGTTGCGAAGACACGTGTTGTAGACGAGTTGCGCTCATCAACACAGAGTGATTCAAAATGAGTGCAACGCCTCTGTGTTTGTATATTAGATGGCAGCTATTTGTAAACCTTTGCCGATCTGTCCCAGAGTGGTTGAAGTCAGTCCGAGTCCAACCGCAATTGTTTGGAGACAGGTTGCCTCCCACAGGACGACCTGTGCAGTCGCCTCACAATCCAAAGTCTTTGTCAAGAAGTTGATGGTTTCGTACCAGTTGACCAGTTGGTCATCACAGCTACTTAAAAAATGACAGCAAAAATAAAAAATTCAGTGCAGTCTGTGAGCAACCACCGAAGCTGTTGCCTGATTTTTACTCTAGTGTGACAGAGTCATAAAGAGGCTACATGCAAATCTGTGAACAAATGAAAGTGATAAGTGGACATGTAGTGCATCAGATTTTATATTCTTTTTAATGACTTTTTTATTTATTTACTTTTTCTCCTGAAAAGTGTTTCATATTTCCTTTTTCCCACAAATGAAACATAACAAACTCAGACGTTTTCCTCAACACAAGACGACAATCTGCAGAGACATCAAGCTGATATTTCTGTAAACTAACCTACATTAGTGTTCTTGTCTTCTCGTAGATGCACCTAAAAATAAATTATCTTCCTGGTTTTGTAACTGTATACTTACACAAATAGGTTTATTGCTCGAAATGCAATTACCATCAAGCTGCTGGCACATTATTATCAAAGGGTACAATCCACTTCCACAGTACATAAAACATTACATAAGGTAGTCTTGTCAGTTTTGTGTCTAACTGTAACTCTATCTGCCTGTATTGTGTATGCTTTTCATTTCCTCCTGAAAACCGAACTTAAAATCTATAAACCAGTAATGATTAACTATTCCAATCACAGTGCCGGTATAGATTTGATTACTGTGTAGCACCAAAGTACAGAGTGACTGATCAGAGACAGATACGACTCCTTAATACATTTTCCAGGCCTGTTTTTATCTGTAGACAACCTGTGTGTTTGGTGGGGGGTGAGGAAACAGCAGAGGAAATGCCACTGCTAGCATGGGAGAGGGGTGGCCAACTCACTCCATCACTGAGGTGAGTGGGTTTAAACCACAGTCGGCCTTAAAGAGACCTCGAACAGAAACAAAACCCACGTCTTATGGCCAAGTTGATGTGTTCGGTGTCTGTAGGAACAAAGAGGGAGAAGTCAATCATAAAGTTTTGTGTGCAGCCTCAGGAAAAAGAAAAAAAGTAGCTGATTTTATCTGGGAAGCACTACAAATCCTTTATAATGAGGATGAATTACATTTTTTCTTAATAAGTAAATGCAGTTCAGATCTGAGAACATATATCTCTGACTGTTACACTTACTTTTCTGGCCGCTGAATAGAGTCCAGAGTAATTTCCCAGTTTATGAGAATATTTTCTGCTTTGAAAATGATCATTTTAACATTTTTCTTGTTTACAAAAGCCCAAACGAACCTCACATATCCAATTAGCATTATTTTCTCTGCCCTTTTTGCCTTCGAAATGTATTAACGTTAAACTGTGATTTGAATTCTCCTCGCAGCTATTGTGTTTATTATTTCATTTTTAATGTTGAATTAAAAACAATTTTTGAACATTTGTGCACACGGCGTCTAAGCTGCAGGTCTCTGGGTGGAAGTTACGATGACACTGGTGAAGTGTCATTTGGAGACACACGGTAGTCTGAGGCAAACAGCCAGTAAAAACGCATTGAAGATGGATCCCAGTTTCTGACCAAACTGAATTTTAATTTTCAGAAATAGAAGATGAGTCGCTGTGTGAGCAGTTTGTGAGAAATGCAAAACATTGCCTTCCTTTCTTCTTCTGTGAATTTCAGCTAAGATAACACTTCACCTCTTTGAGATTTGTCACAGAATAAGATTCATCTTTGGGGTTTTTGGGGGGGGATTCTGCATGGATTTGTGTAACATTTTCAGTATGTGTCTTTTCATTCAAAGAAAACGTACTTCACACAGAAGTGTCAAATGATTTGAATGATAGGCCAACTTCTGATTTTCAAACAGGACTCTGCACACTGTGCTTCAGAAAATTGCATAACCATTCTGGAGGATAGATTAAGATGGAATTAAGGGCTCTCCAATCTGGCAGCAGTTTTTTTTTTTCCATAAGTAAAGGCTCTGTGTCAGAGGCAAATAAAATTACACTGTATATGTGTTTTTCTTTCTCTTGTTTGTTTTTGAATTGGCTATTTAAATATATATCTGCACCTATGACCTTTTGTCATATTTTATTTTAATGCTTTCTAATAGTAAAGCTTCTTAAATCCCCCACAGCATCAGTGCATGGATGAATGTAGTTTTCCAAAAGTGGTGTTGACATACACAAGAGGTATTGTGAAACACAAAATATGTGTACGTAACGAATATGAAAGCCCCCACACTTTTCAGTATGGCAGATTAAAGGCTGTTGATGCATGCGTGAGCAAGCAGTTTCACAATGGTGAGTTAAGCTTCAATGAGCCTTGTCATTGTGATACACATCTAAGTCCCTACATGAACTTATTGTGCAATTCATTCTGTTTTTGAACCTTTACATCTGTCTCAGTCATCTGCTGAGCAAAACAGTTAACCAAGACTAAACCCAAATCTAAGTGTGGGAGGAAAAAAGATTTTAGTTAACGGCAAAAATAAAAACTAGACCTCAGATTAAATCGTCAGTGTGACAACGGAAACGGGATATCTATGCTGTTATTAACTTTCTTCAATCTTGCATTTGATAAACGCACCACAAGCTACGATTAAAAACCAAAAATGAAAACTGAAACTAAAACATACTAAACTGATATTTAACATTTTTAAAACAGTAAAGACTAAACTGAAACCAGGAAAACCCGCTGATTTGGAGAAAAACGGAAACTTAAATGAGCCAAAGATAAAACCTTAAAACGAAACACAGTTGTAAATATAAAGAAAATGACAAAACAATTATAACTTGGGCCCCGAGTCACTCGTTTTGAAGTGGGAAGGCATCAGATGGAGAAAAAAAGCGATTTAAGTTGCATTCAAATCAAACGGTGATGACCTTTTGATGGTTGTTTGCATACATTTCTAAAATGATTGAACAACACCCACACACCAGACCAAGGGGATCAGCTTTGACTGTTTAAATCTCAAACATGCAGCTAAATGAATTTATACTGTTTTACTGCAGCCAGCAAAGCTGCACTGCAAGCCTCGTCTCCTGAGCTGAAGTCAGGGCTCTAACACAGGAAAATGTGCTTATTTATTAGACCCTCTCATCTTCTGACAGCTGACAGGAAGCCAGCTAAACAGCAACAGCTGGAAAAGGGAGTTTTTCCTTCCCACTGTCGCCAAAGTGCTTGCTCATAGGGAGCCATATGATTGTTGGGTTTTTCTCTGTATCTATTATTGTTCAAGGTTCAAGGTTCTTTATTATTTGTCACATGCATAGTTATACAAGTATAACACACAGTGAAATGTAGCCATTTGTACGATCTACTGTACAATATAAAGCGCCTTGAGGCGACTGTTGTTGTGATTTGGCACTATATAAATAAAATTGAATTGAATTGGTTATAAGCTAACATTATGTTAGCTAATGTTAAGCTTGGTTGACCTGAAGATCAAACTTTCCATCTGATTAATAACACTGGGTCAGCAAGAAAGACGCACTGAAAGGAGTCTCTGAACTCTGTCATGGGTGGCTGATAGTTGGTGTTGTACGTTACCACCTCAGTTCAGTGACAGTCATTCCTGTTGGGTATAAATGCCCCCCTTAACTCTGCTCTCAAACCATTGTCTTCTCTGTTAAAATGTGAACATTTATATCCTTTTAGTGCAGGTGTGGCGGCCTACACAAACACTACCTATCATCCACCTATAATGCAGTCTTGAGATCCCTGCCTGGCATTTCAACCCCCAATCACACTTTGACCCATGTGACCTTAATTACTCACATGATGGCAGGGTGGGTCAGTGACTCTCAGTACCAATTCTAAGTTGACAAGCCCAGTTAGGATGAATGCCTCATTCTATCTGAAATGAGGAATCAGAAATCCAGAGTTGCTGGTCTTTTTTAGCTAGAATGCCCCTTTTTGCGTGGACTTCTCAGTCGGTAGGCACAACTTTTCATTTCAAGGTGGCAATGGTGAACCTATACAATAAGAAAGCTGAAATCAGGCATTACATCTTTTACTGGAATGCAGTCAACTCAGGTATGACTCTCACGCCCAGCTTCCAGATCCAGATTCAAAAGTAAAAGGCACACAGCATAAATACCTGGGACTCCCCATCGGCTTTTAAAACTGAAGATGCCTCTTTGATCGAAGTTTAACATACAAAGAAGCCCAGTTACCTGCAGCTCAGATGCTTGAGACTACCATGACCATGATGGCTGAGAGCCTACACAGACAGGAACTGAATGGGCACATAATAACTCAAAGGCGATTTCTTCAAATTTAACCTGCTAGATTGTTTTTTTTTTTTAAAGCCAGCAGAACAAGTGCAAAATGCAAGATTTGCTAAAGTGTCTACTTTTTAATGTGCTAACTTGTGCTTTAACAGATTGAACTCCGATGTGCGTGTGGCACAGCAGGCCGTGCAATGAACTGATCTGAAAGAGATCATCTTTCTGTCTTTCGATTTTGTTGACTTTCAACAACAAATTATACCCTCTGTTAGAGCTTCATAATGAGTACAGTTTCAGATTATAGTGCTATAATTATGAAAATAAATGATGATAGTTTTGTTTACTATCAGAGAGCTGTTTGCAGACAAACAAAAACACACGCAGTGCGGCTCCACACTCGCTCAGAGACCCTGTTGTCCATGAAGTGAGTGGAAACACAAGAGCCCTAAAGTTTGTGTGTGTGTATGCGAGTGTTTGTGTTTTGTTAGTGAGTGAGTGCGTATGTGTGTAAGTCACTGGGGGGGGATAAAGAGTCATTGTCTGCAGCTGGTGCATCCCCCCACTCCTCCTCTCTGCAGCTGTGAGGAAATCAAACGCTGCTCTTTTCCCCCTCTCTGCCTCTGTCACAACCTGCTGATGCCTTATTAGGTCATTCGTGGTGAAACGTAGTGACAATTTGTGTAGCAGGTACACCAGTGAGCTGGCAGAGATGGAAGAATGCCCTGCATAACACCTATATATATATATATATATATATATATATATATATATATATATATATATATATATATATATATATATATATATATATATATATATATATATATATATATATATACACCCAGCACGCCCCTGCGGGCGGTTTATCCTTCAAGCTCGGGTCCTCTACCAGAGGCCTGGGAGCTTGAGGGTCCTGCGCAGTATCTTAGCTGTTCCCAGGACTGTGCTCTTCTGGACAGAGATCTCCGATGTTATTCCCGGGATCTGCTGGAGCCACTCGCCTAGCTTGGGAGTCACCGCACCTAGTGCTCCGATTACCACGGGGACCACCGTCACCTTCACCCTCCACATCCTCTCGAGCTCTTCTCTGAGCCCTTGGTATTTCTCCAGCTTCTCGTGTTCCTTCTTCCTGATATTGCTGTCATTCGGAACCGCTACATCGATCACTACGGCCGTCTTCTTCTGTTTGTCTACCACCACTATGTCCGGTTGGTTAGCCACCACCATTTTGTCCGTCTGTATCTGGAAGTCCCACAGGATCTTAGCTCGGTCATTCTCCACCACCCTTGGGGGCATCTCCCATTTTGACCTCGGGACTTCCAGGTTATACTCGGCACAGATGTGTGTGTGTGTGTGTATATATATATATATATATATATATATATATACATACATATATATATATGATTTAAACTGGCACGTTTGTGATGGCAGGATGAGCTGCCCGGTATTCAAACCCAGGACTCACTTGCTGTAAAGCAACAGAGCTGTGCCATCTCCCCAACACCTTTTAAACTCATACAGCTGTGTATCATTGCACTCCCATCTACGTGCTTCAGTGTCAGGAGTATATATATTCTCTGTGATGGCCCAGGCCATGTTAAAGCCAAAGAATGTGCATCCATTATTCATGTTCTTTAGCGACTTTTAGTTTTGGGGGGTTTGTGTCAAAGAGGAAGAATTTTTTTAGATTTTTCTTTTCTTGGAGACCATTCACAGACGATGACTGTCCCTCTCTGAGCGGTTACAGAAACTGATTTCATGAATAACCTCTGTGCTCGTACTCATCTGTTTTTCACAGCCAGATTGGTCAAATTCTCCATGGTGTGATTTTCGGAGGATAGTCTCTACAGCTTCCATTGGTGATATCATCCTCATTTTATACCTCCTCATTAGTACCACTGGTCTGAAGGTGGCCACACATCCCTCTGTATTCTTTCCCATCTTTGTGAAATCTTAACGTAAGATGTGTTTTTAAATTCCTCCGACAGTTTTTCTCCATTTGAAGCCATGATGGACACATGCAGTGAGACGCAACCCAGTGGTCCGATCTTATGATAAATCTTTTTTTTATTACCTTTTTAATGAAATTGGGCTAATTAGACATTACAGACGTACTCTACTTTGCTTCGATATGTAGATGTGTATGCAGATATTTTTTGTTTAATAGTTACGTGACACTCAATTTGCTTAACACAGAAGATAAAAACATCCTCTGAAAGTTGTACAATGCTTTAAGTCAGTAAAAAGAGCTAAATCAAAATTTCAAAAATCAGTAACATAAAGAAAAAACTTCAGATCGGTAACGTAAAATTGTTACCTTAAGCTGTGGGTATTTGGCTGTAATCATTGTAGGTTTATGGTCTAAAGGCTGGAAAGAGTTTTTCAGCTCCACCTTCTTGGCTGCTGTGGTAGAAGGGTCTCATTCTGATGTGTACAATCAACAAAACATTTTTAAAGACAGCTGCTTTTTGACTGGAGAATATTATATTATAACTATATTTGAGCATCATGACCTTTAATTGATGTGTGTATTTTTTTTAATTGTTGTTGGCAAATGAGACATATGTCACTTTAATTTTCCATTTTTAAAATACCAGATGTTATAATTTCCCCTAGCTCTAATTTCGAAACAGAGTTTGGCTGAAATATAAATGTCCTCTGTGGTTTTTTTGGGGGGGGGGGGGGGGGGACGACAGACAATTATTCACACCTATAGGTAGTTAACTTAACACACATGTCTTCGGCCTGTGGGAGGAACCCGTCCCCTGCTAGATGATGGTAAACCACCACACTGGTACTGGTTTGTGATGTCAAATATGATTTTGTAATATCTTAGAAACTATAAAGCCAACCTGGAAAAAAATCTTAGTATTAGTAAGTAAAGTCACCTTTCTGTTATGTCCAGTAATATTATAACCAAACCTGTGTAGGTGCACAGAGTGAGTGGGTTAATATGTTGTGGAGACTAAAGGAAAACTGATGGTAGGACAAGAGTTACTGCTTGGGCATGAGGTCCATAGGTCTGACACCTGATGATTTATTAAAACACTGAGTGCCTTCAGATTATTAAATGAACAGGATAAGGACCCGAGAACCTAAATCACTGAGTTATGGGTACACGCAGAGCCATAATTTCACACAAACAAACTAAAGACTTGGTATAACTGGCCACAACTCCATTTTTATTACATTTCTGCTGGTTTACTGAACACAACATGGTATTTTAGATGTATTGCTTTTGGATGAGGCTGTGATAATTAGAAACTATCTGTGAGGAATCGTCCGCACTTCCGTGATACAGTCTGTTGATTGAAGCTTTATCTTCAAAACTGATATCTGCAATAATGTACTCAGTGATCAGTTTATTTTTACAACACAACACGACAGGCTTGCCACAGAGATTATCTTTACAAAGCTCTAAAATATGAACATCCGGCACTGTGTTTATTACCGGTCTATGACGGCAGGCATCATAAGATTAAACTTTAAGGAAGCACAGCTACAAATGTGAAGTGTCCCTAATAAAGTTGATACCTTACAACACTTACACCAATAGTTACAAGTTAACTTTGAGCACATGTTTGCTTAAAGGGCTGAACCTTCACTGAGTGTTAAAACTATAAAATAATCTCGACACAAGGTCATTTGGGATGAGAAAGTAGAGGCTGAAAAAAGCAAAAAACAAGGGGAATGACTCGGGAATAAACTTTTAATCCCTAAAACATCATTCATGGTACCACGAGGAAGTGTTTTTAAAAGTTGCTTTTACAACTGAACTCTTAAAAAGCAAAATTAAACACACAAAAAAGACTCAGATTTTAACAGACTCAAAGGATATAGATGTCCACGAGCGTTGGAGGACGTGGGGCTTTAATTTGTAGAATTAGGTCGGCCTTTTTTTATTAATTCAGAGTATAAGCTACAGAGAATCAATGAATGGATAGTATGTTGTGAAGCTACGCTGTGCTCCTGTGACTCTAAAGCAGCGCTGCGCCTTTAAATATGTGCGCTCCTCCCTCTCCTCAGTGACAAGCCCGCAGAGCCTCTTTAACGCATCCAGTGGAAATGACAAACCAGAGGCGCACCACGGGCCAAGCATGTCCAGTAATAACAATAAGCATGGGCTTTAGCATCATCGGCTCACCCGGCTCTCACATCCCGAGAGAGTAACGAGGTTCATTTGGGCCGTTTCGTCGCTCTGCGGACGCGTCAAAGTTGGAGCGAGCTCACCGAATGGACGGTCGATGGACTGGAGTCAAACCTCCGCTTCAATCGGACTGAAGGAAGGAGGGAAAGAAACCTCTGCATGTTCAAGTTTCCTGCTCCCACCGGAGGGGCATCGCTGCGTGTGTGTTGGATGTGTGTGCGCGCGTGTGGAAGTGTGTGTTGGGTGCGTTGCGCCCTCAGGAACAGCGGCAGGAGCAGCGGTGGCGTTGGTGGTGGTGGCCGCGGGAAGGGAAGTTTAGCGCCGTGATTTTTTTTTTCTTTTTTTTTCTTTTCCTTTCCTCTGTTCTGTTGTGTTGTTCTCATGTCACAGCAGGCGACGGGAGGATTAACGTTTCACTGATGAGAATTAATCACTCGTGGGGATGCTCTGTGATCGTGACTATGACGATGATGTCGAGTAAGAGCGTGGAGTGGCTGCAGGAGGAGCTGGAGTCCGGGGCCAGCTCTCTGCTGTTGCTGGACTGCAGACCCCATGAGCTGTACGAGTCCTCGCACATCGAGTCGGCCATCAACCTGGCCATCCCGGGCCTCATGCTCCGGAGACTGAAAAAGGGGAACCTCCCCATTCGCTCCATCATCCCCAACAACGAGGACAAGGAGAAATTTGTAAAGAGGTGCAAGACGGACGTGGTGGTGCTGTACGACGAGGCGACCTCGGAGCGGCAGGAGTCCGGGCTGGGAAGCTCCGTGCTTGGGCTGCTCCTGCAGAAGCTCCGGGACGACGGGTGCAAGGCTTTTTATCTAGAGGGTAAGATCAGATTGCTTTGAATCTAGAGGTTTTGTTTGGGTTGTGGTGCATTGGTGCCTTTTAATTCATAAAACTCTCACACTACTTCCTCTCAAAGTGGACTGCAGTAAATTGCTTGAATTTCGCTCTGATTTGATTAACTTAGACAGTCCCAGATGAACTGGACTAGTGTTGTTGTAGTGTCACTCACTGCAATTAATGGGAAAGAAAGCGAGTGTAAATCACACTGATTTATCAGACCTGGGATGCTGCACTTAAACGCCGCACTAAGTGAATTTGGTGTTTTGGGGGGTCGTGGCACGCCTGGAACAGATTGTCTTTTAAGGCAGATTTTATCTGGTGGAGTCACATAGCTAAGCTTGAACAAGCCACTCCTATCAGTAGCTTATAAAACATTATTGCATCGATAAAGTGTTTGTAGGGGGGATTTGAAGGAGGGTTAAAATGTGGCGCCACTTCAGATAAATCCAGCTGTTCTCATCTGTCCACACACACACACACACACACACACACACACACACACACACACACACACACACACACACACACACACACACACACAGAGTTGATGAACACTGAATGAGTTCCGCATATTAAAATAAAGTGTCACTGTTACAAAATCAGGCGGTGTGTAACAAATCGGATCCAGTGTCAGAATGAAGTAGCTGTTCGACAGATGTTTCCTGCTTCCGACCAAAATCGTCGCTTTTATTTTTACTTATTTATTGATTGATTCGCAAAGCGTGGAAATTATTTAGGAAGAAGAAAAGCGTCAACAACGCCTCGTAATTTCATCGAGTGCTTTAAAAAAAGAAAGAAGAAGCAGTTTCAAATGCGGCGTGTTTTCAATTAAACGCTGCAAGTACACGCCCCGCCATATTGAGCTCCTTCAGGAAAAGACGAGCGGTTTTTTTTTTTTCATGAATGAACACTGAAACCAGGACACGACGACGGGCTACGAAAAATCCCACAGAAAAAAGCCGACATTGTTTAAAAAAAAGACAGTTGAAAGGCGATGAAATGAGGTGTTATAACCATAGCAGAGAGGTATTTAACCACGAGAAAATAGAAATCTTTGACGGGAGTCACGAGCCTCGAGCTGCCATTCACAAAAAGTCCGCTGAGCTGTGTAGTGTTGTAGCTGACTGTCCTGCTCAGCTTTTCTCAATGGAGCCACATCTGTCTACACTGTTCCCCCCTCTCTCTCAGACTGACGTAAATACCAACTTATTATAATTTATCTGTCACGGGTGTGTGTGAAAATATGCCGTGGATCTAATAAAAGCGTTTTTACACACGTAGAATATCACGTGCAATTCAAAGTTTAATACCGCCTCTGATATCTGAAGCAACTGTAATAAAAAAAAAAAGAGTGAAGAGATTTTCGTCATTTGGCCAATTTTAGCACCAAATTTTTCTCAGATTATTTGGACTCAGTGTTAATTTCTTCATATCCAGGCTCATGTTAAATGACTCATACCTCCTGCCTTTGGTTATGCACAAGTTTTAAACCCCCCTCCTCTCCTCCCAGTGAAATTGCTTTCTTGGCTTTATACTAACATGTTTTGTTTTTGCTTGTTTTTCCTTTGTCTTCATCATGCTCCAGGAGGCTTCAACAAGTTCCAGTCAGAGTACCCAGAGCACTGCGAGATCAATTTGGACTGCTCCTGTCCCAGCAGCTCCCCACCAGCCTCCGTCCTCGGTCTCGGAGGGCTCCGCATCAGCTCCGACTGCTCAGATGGGGAATCGGACCGCGAGCCGGGCAGCGCCACAGAGTCGGAGGGCAGTCCGCTCCCCAACAACCAGCCAGCGTTCCCCGTCCAGATCCTGCCCTACCTTTACCTGGGCTGTGCCAAAGACTCCGCCAACCTGGATGTGCTCAGCAAGTACAATATCAAGTACATCCTGAACGTGACGCCCAACCTGCCCAACATGTTTGAACACGAAGGGGACTTCAAGTACAAACAGATTCCCATCTCCGATCACTGGAGCCAAAACCTCTCTCAGTTTTTCCCTGAGGCCATTTCTTTCATAGGTGAGTGGAGAATGCTGTGCAGTTGTCTCAGATATCCGTCAGGTTATTTTAGACAAATGTGTTTTTGGGTCAGGGCAGGGATCTGAAGAAGTTAAATTCATTATCAATCAGTGTGCTGGTTGGGCCCAATGTCTCATATTTAAGAGGCATGTTTTGTCAATCACAGTCCAAAATCCTCATATTAGATTGTATAATAAATTAGAGCCAAAAAACAAAGCACTGTATGAAAGTATGTCAATGGATGAATGTGAAAAAGAAAGAAAAAACAAAACAAAACAGGGCTTTAAGTGCTCAATTAGAGTCACAGAGTTACAAAAGTGCTATTTAAGTACTAGTCCATTTAGTGCCGTTATTATCTGCTCTATATTAGTCACTCTCGCTGCATTTATCCAAGATTTTAATCATAAGTCGTGCATATAAATAGCTTCTTTGGAAACAGTTTAAGATGGATGTTAGCGTGGTTTTGCTAAGCCTGCATTTCACCGTGATTGATAAAACAGGAATTTAAAATCGTAGAATGAAAAGGCAACTCTGTGAATAAAACATGGAAATGGATTCTTTGAGAATGAGGTCACGCAGAAGAGTTCTCATCTCGTCCCATTTTCAGTGTTTCCCATCATTCCCGTCATTCCTTCTCACTTAATTTTTAGAGAATGAGTGAATTCCCTCGCCGATGAGTCAGTGCTAAAGTCTTCATGCATGTCTTAGATTGTCCAGACCACCGACTCTACCCCCCGCCCCTTTTGTTTTCCTTTAGAGTAATGATTCATTGTAGGTGGCAGGAAGTGAGACATATGCCAGAGCCAGAGGTCGTGGCAGATTTGGGTCACGCTGATGTTAAATGGAGCTGGCTGTAATAAGGAGGGATTACAGCAGATCTTTTTTTGTAAATAACGGGGTAATTATGGGTGAAGGAGATGCCGATATGACTTCACACTGCGCTGCTGAAAGTTGCAGTCCCTTAAATGCCTAAAATTATTGTTTGTACGTGCTTTTTCTTTTGTGAAAGCAAGAATGCAGATGGGGAGGGAGTTGAAGTTTCTTGCATAAATGAAAATCCTTACGTTACTGCACATGCAAAGAACGAGTAAAGTGACATAATCAGTTAAAGCCCGTTACTTATTCGACTTCCGAGGCTTCTCGAGTTGGTTTTTGACTCGTCGGGCAAGGATTTCTGCCCCTGTCTTCGTTGCGGAAAGCGAGCGCACATCACATATAAATTTAATTTTGCATCGCCTTGGCAGCCTGAGCTCATGAGCCGACTGACCCCAATCCTACAACAAGAGAGAGACGTTGGCAGCGAGAGATGAAAGAGAGAGGGAGAAAAGAAAGGAAGGAACGGAGCACTTAACTCTCACTCTAATGGCCTGTAGAGATGCGAGTGCAAGGGCTCGAAACTGATAGGTGGATGGATGTAACCAGTTAATAATGTAAGATGCTTTTTCTGTTCAGGTTTTCCTACAGACCGAGAGCTAGAAAGCAGAATGAAAAATTACACTTTGCCGTCAGCGACAGAGGTCACTCTGGATTGAAAATATAATAATCGCAATGAGGCACTTCTGATTTTTCATTCTGGTTGTTCTAGGCTCACATCTACAGCTCATTTAGACCGACCACATAATCTAGCATGTGGTCACTTGCTGTAGGAGTAAATCAGAGTACCGGGGGAAAACCACAGGGTGAATATGCGAGAAGTTAAGTCACGGCAGCGTTAAATGATAAAAGCCAGTCTCGTTTGCAAATGTTGGTCATTTAATGACTTAAAAGTACCTCAGAAAGTAACTCAGTTTTCATGATAGCCACAGATTACTGTTTGTCAGTTCTCGCTATGACCACGTGATGTTATTCAAAAGTTTCTCTGCAAATTAAAGCACTGTGGGGCCACTTCCACTGCAGTATGACCCAGTATCAGGCAGGTTTTTGTTACTTGCTGATCTAGTAGAAATAGTGCCAGCTGAGCATTTGAACCTTCTCAAGTCCCGGAGCTCTCCAGTTAGCGAAAGCCTGTCTGAGGTACACTTGCTTCACTCTTTTGCCTTCTTTTCATCCTCAGGCGACGAGCTCTTTGGAAAGTCTGCGTTATAATATATAGAGAAAAACTTTTCCTTCTGATTCATTGATCTTTTTAATTCCCAGTGTTGAGAATGAAACACGGTCAGTAGTCATGTCTCTCATTCATGTTCTCATCTCCTTGTTCCCTCCTTCCTCCTCAGACGAGGCGCGCTCCAAAAAGTGTGGCATACTGGTCCACTGCCTGGCCGGGATCAGCCGCTCCGTCACCGTCACCGTGGCTTACCTGATGCAGAAGCTCAACCTGTCGCTCAATGACGCCTACGACTTTGTGAAGCGGAAAAAGTCAAACATTTCCCCGAACTTCAACTTCATGGGCCAGCTCCTTGACTTTGAGCGGACGCTAGGTCTCAACAGCCCCTGTGACAACCACTCGAACTCGCCGACGCACGACCAGCTCTTCTTCACCACCCCGACCAATCACAACGTGTTTCAACTGGACACCCTAGAATCCACATGAAAATGAGAGTCTCAGTTTCATGTGGATTGCCCCCATTGCAACTTACGAGGATTTGGGGTGGGGGGCATGGTGGTATGGTTACCATGTCTGCAAGTGGCTGCACTGCAGGAGAGCAGAGTTTTAATGAATGTTTTAGCCTCTTGAGGCTCGTTGTCCGAGATCCTGACCATGGAGCAGCGTTGACGTGTCAGGAGGAGTCATGGATGCCACGTTAAAGGGTTTTGGGGGGGTTTTCAACCCAGAGAAGGATGCTGTGGGTTAACAAAGCTGTTCTCCCTTAACAGCTTGTAAACGAAGAATGAGGGAGGTTTAACTTGACTGAGAAACTAAATGATTGCAGCAGGACAGAAAGCTTAATACAAAGATAGGAACACGGAAAATCTTTAGCGCTTGATTTATAAGATGACTGCATCCTCCTTGTCTCGGCTCTCGAGCCGAGGTGACTGGTGCCAAGTGGAAAAGCTGGGATTTACTCATAGGAAATCTCACTCTACTGAATGTAGAGTTTTTAAAAACCAAGGAATTAACTCTCACACACACACACGATATAAACACAGTATGTATGTTTGTACTGTATGTATGTTAACGTACATAGCAGAAAATGTATGGGCAGTCCTTAACAAATTCAGTATGTCTATATGCATTTTTGTATATTTTCTATGTACATTTACGCACAGATCTATACCTTATATATAAATATATTTATCTCAAGCCATATAAATAATGGCTTAAGAGATTGTAAAATTAAAGTGGAATGGGTTTTTAGATGGTCTTTTTTTTTAAGTTTTGTTTTTTCTTTAGGTTTATGACCTAATGCAGTTTGCACAGTGGTGTAGCCATTGACTTTGTTGGCCTGTGCTGGAAGCAGTCAGATAAAGAGACATTCAGAGAAGAGGAGCGGAGAGGTCAGTCCCAGGCTGCGACGAGTCCTGACAGCTGCACAGCTCAGCGGGGAGGGAGCAAAAACTGGGCCCTGAGCAGAGGAGCAGGGATAGGGGTTAAAACAAGCAGCAGGCTGGAAGTAGGAATTGATTCACGGCTGGAGATGGGAGAAATTACTCCTGCGTGTTTGACACTTGGCCAACTGTTTTCGAGCGCATTTCCCAGTTCCTTCTTCCTTCCCTATATGACTGTTCATCCAGTTGTTTCAGTCAGCTGTTCTGAAGATTTTAATCATTTGTTTCGTTTCGGTCAAAAAGTCAGTTTCGGTCAAAGTTCCTCAGTTATTGATTTCATCAACACAGTTGTTCCACCAGCACGTTTTGCCAAAAAGGGTTACTCGGTTAGAGGTTACGGATCAGGGACAGGAAGTCAGTATTAACATTTCTGGGTCACTGAGGTACTTTTTGGGCAGATCAAATGTATAACCTGCACCCCAAAGTTTTGTTGGCCTATGTTAGCTTCTTGTGTGTTTCAGGACCGAGGGTGGGGGGTCGGGTCGGGGCTTTACTTTGGTCTTTGTGTTTGGATTCTGGTCTGGTTGACTGGGACTGGCTTCCGCTAGACTTCACTTACTTCAGCAGTTTCACGTCCCTTAACAGCGTTGGAGGAAATTGAGAGGAAAGGTCTTTCTAAAAACTAAAAAAAGAAGGGATCACTCGTTTTGTCAAAGAAAGCTTTGTCTGAGTTGATTCACCCTTAAGCCTTGGGTATATTATTATATGAAAGCTATATTAAACACAAATGAATATTAAACAGATCTTTATTATTTTGTATACCAGAGCATGCTGTGGTGCCGTATGCTCTCTAACAGTAGACTCAACCACAGGCTGGACGTTACTTTACCAGGTGGAAAGACAAATAATGAGGACCGTTTTATTTAACTGCTGTTGCTGCTGAACGCAGTGGCACACAGCATGTAGTCAAAGCGTTTTCTGAGACAGCGTCCACATCTGTAGCGCTTCAGCAAACCCGCAGTGATTTTTGAGAAAGACTCCAAACAACACCACGCTAATTGGACTTCTAGGTACACTGGGCCTCATGAAAGAACATTTTCTTCTTCGTCTTCTTCGTGCGCGGACGTGTTATAATTGCACAGCTGAGCCTTGTGAACACCACCTGTTAATCAGAAAGTCTGCTCCTTAAAGTTGAAACCCCCAAAGTTTACTTTTCTGTTCCAGCTTTCATGCTCAAAAATGTTCCTAGCAGAGGGTCACGCTGCGGAGATTAAAGTCTTGCTGCCGGAAATCAGCAGACAAAAAAACAACAAATATAGCAATGTCCGTAATTACAATCCCTGAGAAAAAAGAAGAGAAATAACCTGCTATTTGCAGCTGTAATCAGAGAGCTGTATGCTCCCAAAAAAACAAAAACACCCTGCTAAAGCAAAGCAGTCCAGGTGGTGTTCTGTGCCAGGTGTAGCAGGGGATATGTTTAGCTCGACAGGGACCAGTATAAAGATGCTGAGGCAGCTGTTGTTAGGAAACAGTGACCCCAAAAAGCTGGAGGTCATGTTCACTGCTTGCTCATGTATTGAACAGAAGTCTGATTTTACAAAATTGGAAATGTTGTGAAACCTCACAACCTGCAAACAGGTTGTTTTTCATATACTAGTGAATATGAAAAGATGAATACCGTGGAGATATGTGTCCAGCTTTAGGGCTAAGTGGTAGATGCTGAGGTTTGCTATCGATAGAGCACGCTGTCGGGTTAGAGTTAGAGATCTCCTCATACAAGGCGGTTTTTGCACGAGGTCCAGTGTTCACAGCAAACTGCGTATTCAAAGTCGGGATGTGGACGTTTGTCTAAACAGAAACCACGAACGGTGTTTTCTGCGAGCACAGCAGGGGAATCTGAAGAGGGTTGGTTTTAGCTGGCCTTATATAATCTTTCTAACTTGTTTCTAATGCTGACTGTTCAATACTCTTTGTATCTCACTTTGGAAAAAAGAATTGTGTGGAAAGAAGAAGAAAAGGTTTGTTATCTGTTATTGGAATAAGAGCACGGTAATAACAGAGTACAAGCTGTCTTTTTGCCGTAACGGGTCACACGAGGTCCTCTTTGTTACTCTGCAATATATCAAAACACCTTTTTTTGCAGTATTTTGTAGATCCAAGACCTCAACATTTTTAAATTCTCTTCTTTTTGTACTATATCTATTCTATATAATTCCACAAGATCCAGCTCGATTTATGGCTTATGGACTGAAGTAACATTTCTCCTGGGGTGTACAAAATATAGGGCCAGTGTGTCCAGTGCAAACCTGAAAGACTTGCAGATTTAAAGACACACACACACACACATACACAGACTGCTCCACACAGACAGAGCTGTGGTTCAGCATGCCAGTTATGTTTCACAATAGGCCCTTACGCCAACCTGGCTTGAATAATTACAGTGATTAAGGTGTTTTTCCTTCTTGGTTTTGATATAATGTGCTCTATGCTATTCCTGTGGCCTTTCAATATGAATATACTTTATATATATATATATATGAGTTTATATGCAAAAGTTCCTCTCCTGGTATAGCATCAGAGATGAGAATACTACCACCATGCTTGAATGGACTTTCCTTGTCTGGAGTCATATCCCACATAGAATAGGAAAAACACAGAGGACTTGATCACTTGCACCCTGGGATTGAAATATATTTCAGAACAGAGCTTTTCTATTTAAAAAGAAACAATTGACTTCAAGCTGCTTTCTTGTGATTTTTTTCTTTCTTTCTTTCTTTCGCGTGCGTGCGTGTGTCTTTGTAACAATGAAAGAGAAATTAAGTGTTTTTCTCTGTTTGTAAATTTGCCAGATCACGGGAACGGCCGTTTCTGTGTCCTTAAACTTGTAGCTACATCTTGGTGAAATTGTGCTCTGGAGAGAAAGGTGTGAATGAGCGAGAGGAGGCGAGGAGCGAGGCGTGAAATACAAAGCGAAAGAAAAAGTGAATGATTTAAAAATGTTACCTCAATGAGGAAATTTTCAGGGATTTTTTTGACAATGCATCTTGCATCGTGTTACAGCTTCAAAGTCACGTTGAATAGCTGTTTTGTATTGTGCTGTAAACAGTTTTTGTTTTGTTTTTTTTTAAAAAGATGCAATCTGTCTGTGTATAAAAAGAAGGGGCGTGTTAACTGGGGCAGTTTCACCTTTCTGTCAGTATATTGAATCAACACAAGACATGTTTATACCGCAAATAAATATTGAAATATTTTTTTTCTTTAACATGTTTCCTCTTTATTTCTGATCATCAAAAGTATATTAGAAATGACCTGTGAGTTACAGTGAATGAAGAACTAGGTCTATTTATTGTTCGCTTACACGGAACGTGTTGGTTTATTTTTGCACTAAGAAATTACTGATTACTGTTAGTAACTGGTTTAAATCTGAAGATTAAGACTTTTACCTTATACTCTACACCCTATCCGGTCGTTAAGTCTGACGTCACTGGCCGTGTCTGGGCCTAAACTCCGCTGCAGGTCCATATATCAAACGATCACTATGGCATTACTGAGAGTTGAAAAACTGTCTAAAGTCTTTCATCTTTAATAAAATGATCAGCGTTCTGCTCTACCAGGTGAAACAATTGAGTTTAACATCCAGGCATCCATGAAAACGGAATTTATGACATTTAATGGAGTTAGAAGTTAGCTTGCTAGCTTCTATCTAAATACAATATAGCATGTCCTGACTGCGGGGTTTTGTAAACAAATTAAAACGTACAGCTCTGTTATCACTTCCAACATAAATGAAGACAGAAAACTAAACAGCAGTGACGTTTGTAGGGTTACTGAAGTTTGGCTAGCTGGTATATAATGATGTGCTACGTGACCGCTAGCGACACAGCTATGTTAGCATAATATAAACAAGCTAACTTTTTTTCCACTCGATAAAAGTTAACGTGAGTGTTCTCGGTGGTCAGGAACAAATGTAATCGCATGGCAGGATGCTGTAAAAGGACCAAACTTCAGCCAGGAGAACAACTGAGATAATCCATCCACAATATGAGGTTAGTCATTCATATACTGCTGCATGGGCTGGGCTGTAGTTACATCCTAAGGTTTTAAAAACTGAGCTTAAATAAATGATTAGCGGTAATAAAAGCCGAGGGAGCTCAACAGTGATCACTGACTGTTTTAGGAACTTTTTGAGATTAAATAGAAGAAAATACAAAACATTAAACATGTTAACAACACAAAAGCCATATTAAACGCAGACTACTTTAGGCCCGGAAGTAGGATTCGTCACGTCATCACTTAACGGCCGAATACCTTATAAATTCAAATTCAAATTTTATTTGTCACATACACAGTCATACACAGTACGATATGCAGTGAAATGCTTAGACAACTGCTCCTGACCTAAAATAAAAGACTATGAATAGGATAGGAAATAAATATGAAAATTAAAATAAAGGGTAAATTTAACTAGGAAAGAATAAAATAAAATATAAAAATTAAAGTTAAAAATAAAATAACTGTACAACAAAATACATATATTACATATAAACTATATGTAATTTATAGAGACTGAACCTAATGTTTACATTTTAAAGGTTCAGTATCTAAATTACACAAATTAAATTAATCAGAAAATCATTTGAAACTGATATAAAGCCTATATTCATCATGAAAAAGACAAAAAGTTTTCTGACGTTTTTCATGATGGATTGATAAATAGTCAAAGAATAACATATAAATAGTTTGTTTATCCCAGAATTAGCAAAATTCCTGTGTTAAAGCAACCTGTAACAAATTAACTAAACTAAAATAGCTCAGTAAAATCTAATATTTAAAGTAAGTAAAAGCAGTTGAACCAAGAATTTTTCCTTTTTTTATAACGCAAAACATGGGAATGACCTTTATCAACTTGTCGTGATAACAGACAGAGTAAGGGTTTAAGGATTTTGAGGTCGAGTCGGATGACCAAGGGGTGATGACTGGTTCACAAAAGGTGACAAGCAATAAATGTTATTGTGCTTTGTTGGCAAAAGTGGTTAATACTTCCAATTTAGGGAACAGGAAAAGATTCATGTTAAAAGGTCAGCACTGTTCGAAGAATTCAAGATGAATGAGTTTTAAACCAAAGGTTTTTTGTTTGCTTTTTCATTTTTTAACAGCTATAAACCGCCAGTGATGAAATATTTCAACAGTCAGTGTTTTTAATCGTGCATTAGTGTTAAAAACAATTTGTCTTGAATGATTAGGGATTCATTAGTGAGCTTCGAAACAGCACTCTGGTAGGGCTTCCCAAATCACTACAACCAGTTTTCACTTTTGGGATGACAAATGCTACTCACATTCGTCTGAATCAAGATGTTTGATTTAAAACGAGACCGCAGCAACTGTTTGTTGTTTTTCTGTTTGTTGTTTTTAGTTTTGCTTTGCATAAGACTTCCCCTCATCTTCTTCCACAATTACGCAGACACACACAGACACACACGTACACAGACAAACAGGTTTGTGTTGTTCTTGTTGTTTCTTTGTGGTGGTTTTGGAGGTTTCCAGAAGCTGCGTATCCAGTTGCTTAACTGAAACTCTGCCACTTCCTTTTCCAAACACCGCTGTGTGTTTTATGTGCTGTAAAAATGAAATGTGTCTGCGTTTAACAAGAAAGACGAGAAACACTGAAGCCACTTCAACCACTTGAACAGTGTCTAGAGAAGGGATGTCAAACTCATTTTACACAATCGGCCACATACAGCCCACGTTGATCTTAAATGTTTTTTAGGGTTTTTTTGGGTTTTTTTACCATGGACTTGTTAGTATCTGAAAAACAGTAACTTTCTGGTCATTTGATTTTCTTTATCTGTTAGTTATATTCTTATATGTAGTATGAAGGGCAATGGGGGTGGGGAGTCTTTATTAACAGGAAAAGCTATAAAACCTATGAAACAGTACAGTTACATGCAGTTAAGAATTCACAAACTGTGCACTCCTTCACATTTTCTATAGCTTTCCGTTGGGCTGGATTATAGTCTTGGGTAGGCCAGTTCTGGCTCCCAGGCGTTATGTTTGACTCCCGCTGGTCTAGAGTGAAATACCACATATCTGTAAATAGGAACATTGCTTGTACTCATCAATATTTCTGTTTTTCTTGTGTTTTATGTGGCTTTTTAAAATACTAGATAATATTAGTCCCCATAATAATCCTGTATACCGCAAGCAGAAAGAGTCTACATTGCTTTATCAGCTGTGTATGCACATGATCCCACATAACCTTTCTTCTCTTCTCAATCAGCATATAATAATGGCACATGCGCACACGAAAGCAGGACAGAGAAAAAGGAAGCGAGAAGAAGGGTTGGTCAATAAAAGTGCTTCTCCAAGACAGCGCTGTGAGTCGAGCTGAGCCGGCTATAAATATCTTCCTCTTTTTCCTCCCCGTCTCCTCTAGCACAGTCTTCGCTTCGCCTTCCTCCTTCCACTGTAGCTCTTTAACGGCAGTGGAAATCACTGAAAAAAAATGACAAAGTGAGCCATTCACCTCATGGTAATTCAGACAGGATATTACAGTGACAGAGGGAAGTGAAATAACGGAAATTAAGGCCCATGTTTGAAGAGAATGGAGCGAATGATCGACACTGCTGACTGATTACCCTCTGGTTTCCTGGCAACGCCATGACAGGGTTTCCTGCATGAACATGATCACCAGGATAGTCTGAGTAACAGGAAATATTCCCCACTCTGATTTGAAGTAATTAAAGCTGAGAGTTTATCATAAACTTGAACGGTTAAAGGAATTAATCAGCAGCTCGGTGCCGTTTCCTGTCCTATCCTTTCTACTGAAGCACTCCCGTGAGTTGAAAACATGTTCACATGGCTCACAATGAAGGCACTTCAGAATGGCTTCCAAATATACACATTTAAACAAACAGGTAGGTTTTGTCTCTGATGAGTTCATATTTTATAACTAAAATCCTCTGGTGCAGATCAGGTTACAGTTTCAATATTTTCTGTAAATAAATAAATCAATAAACGATTGTTCCAATCATTCACACCCACAGTCAGCAACTTTAAAGTGAAGCCAGTGTGGAAGTGTCAAAACTTCCTTTCCTGCATTAAAAGCTCTGAACTAGTGGAGGCTGTAGCACAGGAGGCAAAGCAGGTCATCTACTAATCGAGAGTTTGACGGTTCAGTTTCTGGCTTTGTAAAGCTAATCCACCTCATTTGCTCTCCAATATGTTCACTGGAGTGAAAAAGTGTGTGATTGTTAGATAGAAAAAAGTGCAGTGGGTGGGTGGGTGGGTGTTATAAAGTGCTTTGAGTGCTCAAGTACAGTCGAAGTGTTGTGTTTACAGCCTTGTACAAGAAATGTTTTAGTCTTAGTTCTCTACTACACAACAACTATGTGCTTTTTAATGTTGCTCATGTATTTAAAGCTTTATTTGGGTTAAAAGTTATTTGTGGTTAAAGGTGTGTCTGCTTTGAGTGAAAGAGAGGTTTTTAATACCCCCATGACCCACCCACTGTTATATATCGTGTCCAAAGATTTTAAACGATAGTTGATGCCCCATTCTGCCTTTTGAGCCACAGCCACCCATGTGACCGTCATCATCACCTCAGGTAATTTAAATTAGATAATTTCGACCTACATTATCTACGATGTTGCTGCTGTTTGAAGCATTTTCTAAACTTACAAGAAGGCAAATCTAAAACGCATATTGAACGTTTGCTGCCCTTTAACCTGCCAGCTTACTAGTAAAACGTCAGATGATGTGGAATTGCACAAACAGTTCAACTTATAACATCTGATGCACTCGCTGCTGCTAGTGCGTGAGTGTGAGGTGTGCTAGCTGGCTCAAGCATACTTTATCCAGGCATCTCCCTCAGCTAAACCATGCAGCAGCACATTTTCAGGAGTAAACGTGTTTAAAGCAGATCGTAACTCTGCTATATGGGAGAAAGGAACATTTTGAAAAATATTACCATCTGAGTCTCCAGCAAGGTGGTCTGCAGTTGTCTGAAGTTCATGTATTAAAAACACCAACATACAGATTCCCTTTGTTAGCCACTTTAGCTAGGTACCTTAGCTGTCCACCCTCTAATCCAAATGTGGCCACTTTTAGCTCAACCTCTCCTCCCCCAGAATGGTCATATAAGGCTGAAATCAATCCTTTTAAACAGTTATCTACAAACCAAGAGTTGATGTCACAGTAACAAAGTCAAACATTTTTTATCTAACACCAACACTGTATTAGCCTGGCAAGCTAGCAACCAATAATAGTTGAAATGATGTAAAAACAAACAAACAAACAGAAGAAACACAGCACACAGCCAAGCCGTGGTAGTCTTGGATTTCAAATATGGCAATACAGTCAAAGTCAGTACACAGATTTAACACAATAACAGCCATTTTACAGGTTTCAGGGAGTACTACCACATATGAAAATAGTTACATAGGCTTTTGTGGCTCGTGAGGGAACAGCGTAAAATCTGATGAATTACCTCAAGTGATGTTGCTTAAGTCTGTGTTGACTGCGAGACTGAGAATAAAAATAAAACTTCTGGTGGTTTGAGTTAAAAAGAAACGAGTAAAGCAGACCTTCACAACCTTAGCGTTTGTGAACATTAAAGAATCCCGGCAATGGGGATTATGCAGACTTTCAAGCTTCCTACTATGAGTCCAACAGTGGTACAGGCCTTAAAAAACAAAAAGTTAACACAAATACCCCTGCTGAAAGTGACACTGCATCAGCCATCATTTACGACTTCAGGAATGCAGATGATTATCACCAGGTGTTCGCCAGACATGATGAGTAAAAGTGAGTAAAGGGTCACAGCAGAAAGATTTTCCATTTCCAAACGTTCTCTCCTGCAGGTGCCAACATGCCCTGGACAAGAATGCCCTAAACAACTCAAAGTGTCATGTGACATGCCTGTGTGAGGCGTCTCAACTCCTACTTTCGTATTCATTATTAAGCATCACAGTGTCTCTATCATTTTCAATGAATATATAAAAAAGGCCCAAATTTAATATAAAATTTGAATGTTCCCAATGTGATACTCTGTTGTTACACTCTCCTGATTGCAGCGCAGACCTATTTTAATAATGGCCCTGCTTCCATCTTTTAATGGGACTCTTCTGTGCTCGACTAACAGAGCTGAGACACTCACAAATAAATTATGTCTGCTACGGTCATCACAGTGACAAACGGAGGAGTTCAGGTCTTGAGACTTTTATGAAAGCACCTCTATCGCTGGTTCCTTTAATGGGCTCAAATAATTGCAGTAAATACCTGCTATGACTGCTGCTGCTACACTACTTAGGCGAGCACAGTCCTCCCACCATGAGTGGTACTGTACTGATGCAATGTACACTCTCAGCTGTCTTCGCAGTTATATAAAGAACCAGAGCAGCAGTCTCTCCGGCAACGCACCATTTCAAGAGTACAATGAGAGGGGATTTGGGAGGGAACGGAAGCAGAGGGAGGAAAAAAGGAGGGAGAGATGTTCATGTTTCATCAGCTGAGGCCTGCATACCTGTAAAATGGAAAAATTTTAAAACCACCTGGAAATCAGAGAGACAAATGTTTTCGCCACATACTTATGTACTTTTTAAATCTGTGTACCAAGCTCCAGTGTTTACTCATCACTCATGTGAATGAGTTTTCATATTGCAGTGAAAACTCTCCTCGACCCCACATAAAGGCTGTATATACAGGGCACCTTCTGCAAAACTTTTTCTGGTCATTGTCATGACATATTAAAGAGATATAACATCTGGAGTTGATGCGAATCCTTCCACACAGAATCTTGACTGCTATGAGTACACCATATGACTGCTCTTATGTAACTATGCTTGTCTGTGTGAAAGGACTTGTGCAGCCAGAGCAATGACAGTATGGAAGTATTCGAGTTGAGACGTTTCCGCGCTCTAACATCGTCTGCCATAGTCAACCTAAATAGATCTCACTGACAAGAGTAGTACTCTCAATCAAATTTTGAATCATAGAAAATGTGGCAGATTTGCTATCACATCCTGAGCTGTGCCAGCTCAGACTACAGCTACAGACACAGACCAAGAAAAGCTACTTTTTGGGTGAGAAAAATTGTATCTGAGTGTACCCGATTGTATCCAATTGCCAGGGGGTAAACTTGTTAAATTCATGTCTGCCTCGGGACTGTGAAAAATAGTTAGATATCTACTGTATCGCTTGCTCATAGGGGATCATACGCCTTGAGACAACTGTTGTTGTGATTTTTTGCTATATAAATAAAATTAAACTGAATTAAGTATCTTTCAATCATTAATATTTGAAATCAAATTTTGAATTTCAGCGAAACTTGTTGAAGATACTCACAGAGATTTTCTTCATACTGTACAGTATTGTGCAAAAGTCTTGTGCCACCCATCATTTCTGTATATTTTTGCTTCCAGGGAAACAGACTTTTCTTGTCATTTTTATAAAAAGTGTTGAGGAATTGTTTTCTTTGAACATTGGCTGCTTTATCTCTCATTTTCAGTCCACTCCTAGTACCTGACTATTTTCAGGAGAATTCTTTTCTTTGTAAGCCACCATGAATCATTCAAGCATCAACACAGAACCTAACTAAAGGGATGCACCAGTGTTGTGTCTACACATAACAGACAACTTACCAAAGAGCCACTTTTTAAGTTGTAACTTTGCCACTTTCTTCCTAGCAGCCTGAAACATATAATTTGTTGCCATTTATTCAGCTGATCTATAAATAATGCCAAACAACTTGGCTTGTCTTGGCGCTATCATGATTTGGGAATGCATCTCAGCCAGTGGTGTCGGGGAGTTTTCACCATGACAATGGTGCAGTGACAAAATACCTGGATAGAAAAACACGAAATGTAGCACTTTCAATCATAGATTGACCTCCTCATAGCTCGGACCTCAGCATCTAAAGAAGAACTTTGGATGCCCTTCATGAAACCTGGAGGACTGTTGTATAAAGTCTATATTAGCAAATATAGACTTTAAAGATCATTAGAAATGGATACAAAAGATTTTGTGCATTACTCTATATGATATACATTAAAGAACATATTATGAATCCAATTTAGTCTTGAATTAAAGGCCAACTTTATGAGTGTGATCCAAAGAAAGCTGTATGCCCCCCTCAACATCAGTGGGACTTGGTTACGACTTGTTTTACAGCTGAAGAATACACACTTCATCACCCCACCTGTCAGCTGCTGAAGGCGGACGAAGCGCATGTGTGAACTAAGTTTGAACACCACTAATTAGCCAAACATAGTGACTGCTGCCACCAAACAAAAAACTCAGAATAGATGTTACACTGGGAATAAATCCATACGTAAGTTGCGTGGAGGAGTCAAATTTGATTAAATACTTGGAGACTGGCATCAAAGTGCCCTAAGCAACGATCTTCCTAAGTAAACCTGTAAGTGTGCTCATCTGATGTCAGTATGTGTGCATGCAGCCACCTGTGCCTATGTGAATGTTTGACTATGACCCCGTCCTTGGTGAGCAAACATTCAGTCTGTTCTTATTTGTTTGCCCCTGATGGCATTGCCTAAGTGGCCACTGTAGTATTTGCTTAATGGAGGTCAGTGATGATGGTAGATGATAGGAAATACATTTATGGTCAATTTTATAAACACTAAGATGAGTTTTTGGAAGCAGCTAGTTAACTTTACCCCTGCATTATTTGGTTATTACAACTAAATATTTTAGCTACAATCATCATCCGTTCAAATGTTTAGTCATTACTGATAAAATGAGGTGAAACGTGTTACTTTACATGGCTGTTTGTTCATTTAGACTTTCAGGTCCTTCTCTTTTAACTTTTACAAACAACTAGCAGTCTTTCTTTCTTTCTTTCTTTCTTTCTTTCTTTCTTTCTTTCTTTCTTTCTTTCTTTCTTTCTTTCTTTCTTTCTTTCTTTCTTTCTTTCTTTCTTTCTTTCTTTCTCCAATCTTGCCACAGGGGTGAGGGTCAGGTGCTAGACAGGTTAACAAAGTACAGCACACATCAGCTCCTAAGTTAAAGAATAACAGCAGGTGATTGCTGTACTACGTGACCACAGTCCAGGCTCCACAAGCTCTGTCTTGGCAAACACAAATGAGTGTTTTAGGCGAGCAATTACAAGAACAATTAAACATGTAGTACGTGTGCGTGCATACAAATTTAGACTCCTTACAGTAAAGGTTAAACTGTCTGCAAAAGTGCCTGAAAGTGTATTATTTGTACTTTAAAATCATAACTATATACTTATGTCTGACTGTGTATTTGTTCAAGTTACAGATTAAATACATGTAAGAACTGCTGTAATGAAATTGAGTCTGCTTTCAACTCAGGTAATTCCTAAGGCTGTAATTTATGGTAATGTTTCACTTTCACTGCAGAATTACTAAATGTAATTGCCTTTGGTAATTGCTTATGGGAAATAATAAGAACATCTTAAATTATATTGCAGACCACCTTAGTCATTTACCATTGCCATTTCTATGTAAGTAAGCTTTTGTTTGGCAGTATGGGTCTGTAGTGGGACCTTCCTCCACTTGTCTATACATGGAAAGCTTAAAGTAGGAAAAGCAAGTAAGAAGACCTGGTAGGTGTTACTGAGAGGTGCTTAACATGGGATTGATTCATTCAGAAACAGCATGAAAAGTGGGAGCTTGGATTAAGGTGGGTTTCAGAGCGGTTTGCATCAGCTAATGTGGGATACTGTGTGCAGTTAGACATGAGCACCTTTTTTGACTTTTGTTGTTGTTCATTCATTTAGTTATCCTCCTCTGTTTGTACACTTTCACCTACCGTTTCAGATCCTGCCACTCCTTTTTTGCATTCCCGCACTTCCCTTCTCACCTACTTCCACTTACATAATCATGATCACAAAATTCTAGCTCTCTCTATTTTTTTTTTTTGCCAGACTGTGTCTGCATGTTGTTATACATTGTTGTGAATTTTTGTTTTTTTGAATATTTGTCACAATTAAATGTTTCAGGTTGTCAAACGAATTCTAATATTAGACAAAGATAGCATGTAAATACAATACATTTTTTAAAATTACGATTTCAGCTGAGTGAAAAAAAGTTATCCCAACCTACCTGACCTTGGGTGAAAATGTAATTGCCACTCTTGTTAAATCATGAATTAACTGTGATTAACCACATGTTTTGGAAAACAGACTGCTGTTTCACTAGCCACACCCAGGCCTGATTATTGCTAGACCTGATGAATCAGTAAGTCCCTAAAAATAAAACCTGTCTGACAAAATCAAGTAGGGTAAAAGCCATCTGTCAGTCTGGAGAGGGTTACACAGTCATTTATAAGACTTTGGGAATCCAGCGAACCACAGTGAGAGCCATTATCCACAAATGAAGAAAAAGTAGTGAACCTTCCCAAATTTTCTGGCCTACCCAAATTACTCCAAGAGCGCATCAACGAGTCAACCAGGAGTTCACAAAAGAACCCAGAACAACACCTGAAGAACTTACTTGTCTCAGTTAAAGTCAGCGTTCATGATTCAATGATAAGAAAAAGACTGGCCACAAATGGCTCTGAAAACCACTGCCGACCAAAAAGAACACATAGGCTCTCTTCCCCCACCCTCCAAAAAAGCCCCCTGATGATGTCCAAGACTTTTGCTAAAATATTCTGTGGGGTAATGAGATAAAAGACAAAAGAAGTTATTAGTTCCCTTACATGTGGCATAAAACTAACAAAGCATTTTATAAAAAAAAACCAAAAAAAAAAAACGTCATACCATCATCCAAACATGGTGGTGGTAGCATGATGGTCTGGGAATGCTTTGCTGCTTCTTCCTGAATTCTGCCAGAAGATTCTGAAGGAGAATGTCCGGCCATCAGTTTGTGAAGTGAAGCTAAAGCAACCTCGACTTATGGAGGAGAATGATCTCAAAATCTACCTCTGAATGACTCAAAAATATGAAACAGTTTGGAGTGATCTAGGCAAAGTCCGAACTGTATTGAGATTGAGATGCTAGGGCATGACCTTAAACCTGCCATTCGTGCTCCAAAACACTTCAATTAAAACTCATTTTTAGAAATCCCTCTACAGTGATGTGAAAGCCTCATTGTCACTTATCACAAACACTTGATTGCAGGTTTTGCTGCCAAGGGTGGCACAACCAGTTAATCGGTTTAACTTTTTCACATAGGGCCATGTGGGTTTGGTTTGGCTTTTTTCCCTCAACAAATGAAATCATCATTTAAAAACATGACAGCTTGACTTCTTGGACACTTCAGACTTCAATCACATGTTGATACGCCAAGCAATCCCCTTTACATCCTGTTAATATTAAACCCCTCTTGTAGTATCAAGATCTGAAACTACATGAAACCACTGATTTGTCAGCATACAAGTGTGCACATATCAAATTGTCAGTGATTAGGCACAGCCCCCTCTCTGGCATTCATACACGGAGACTGAAATGCTGCTGTGGGCTCCTCAGACGGATTAACAGACCATTAGCACCTCGACTCCTTTAAATTTTCCGATTGTCTCAGGAGCACCTCGCTGGCCCGGGACCCAGCACTCAGCACTCATCTTTCACCCCAGCTGCTCCTCCATGACAAATGGTTATATTAGAAGTGATTGCCTGATGCAGACAGGAACCAGACAGCTTCAGAGAAGACTACATTTGAATTAACAGCTTGATTTGTATGCAGTAAGAAGTGTAGTTTTAATCAAGAGTCATGTTAAGCAACCGTTTTAATACAATTTGGCATTTTTTGTCCAACAATAACTGAATTTGTACTCTGTAAGAGCCACTATACATGAATAGTTTTTATTGTTAACCATAAAGACATTTAGAGGAAACATCAACCATGGACAAATTAAATTGTTAGCCTTTTTTAAAGGAGAATGTCATGAACCGAAGTTCCACGCACAAGCTGGACCCAGGAGCAGAACACACACACACAGCGGTACGAGAGAACAAAAAATAAACTTTATTATAACTGAGGGTGTCCCGGGAGGTAGAAGGGAAAAAACGCACGGAACCAGAAAAACCGAGGGACCGGGAGGTGAATCGCGCAGGAACGCCGAGAGCGGGACTGTGGGAGGGATGATAGCGGGGCCGAGGGAACCGGAGGGAGGGGTGAGGGTCCGTGGGGAGAAGCTTCAGAAAGGTCGAGGCGGCTGGGGCTGATTTTGATCCAAATTCCGGACAGGCAGGTGGACAGGCTGGTGGCTCAAACACGCCGAGCTGTGATCGCAGAAGGACGACTACGGACTGGCGTGGAGCAGCAGGCTGGGCAGGATTAAATAGTCCACCTGGTGATCGCCCGGGATGGGATGCAGGTGTGGAGTTAGCAGCCACGCCCACGGGAGTGGGCATCCCATCAGCACCTCGGACGCCGGGCCGCGGACCATGACAGAGAATGTTTCACCTGTGATTTGTGCAGCTACGCAGCGCTGCCATTTCTAGAAAGAACGCCTTCCCTTAAATGTTATGAAAAAGGAGTCCGGGTAGATTTTCACTCCTTTTTCTGTGTGTGTCATAAGTGTTACCCCAGCAGAGAACACAATTTACAACAATATCCATCTGTTCAAAGCAAAAAAGTTGAAATTAAGTGTCTTTTATGTTGTACTGGGGCTGAACATGACCCCAATACCCGAGTTCCTCCTTTTCTGACACATTTCCAGCAGAATGGCTTCTTAGGTCTTACTTACTGCCCCCAGTAGTCAAGTCACATGATACTTCTGTGAGAAACTGGGATATGAAATTTATAAAAACACACCTTGCAACCACAAATAACCTCAGGTGTCACCCAATAAACCAGGACTGGAATTCTAAAGTGGACATTTAGTAGAATCTTCATTCTAATTTGTATTCCTAGAATCACATTAAAATTAACAAAGTGTTTGTTCAAAGCAGTTCATGTGCTCAAATTACTCCAGGTCCTACTGAGCATCATTGACATTTTCTTCACTCACTCACTTTGTCGTCTTCTTCCCCTGACCTATAAAGAACAGGATGTGCCCTCTTTTGCAAGATGTGAGACTAAAATGAATTGCAATGCTTATTTATGAGGTGATAATTGAACAAGCTAACAAAAGCAATCATGTGGTTCACAGACTGCTGTGTAAAACATGGTTTTGGATGACAATTTGCCAAAGCAATATCAGGCTTTGGACAAACAGCAGAGACTTTAACCCAGGGGTGGGCAATCTCAGTCCACGAGGGCCGGTGTCCCTGCAGGTTTTAGATGTGTCCTCGAACCAACACAGCTGATTTAAATGGCTAAATTAGCTCCTCAACATGTCCTGAAGTCCTCCAGAGGCCTGGTAACGAACTAATCATGTGATTCAGGTGTGTTGACCCAAGGTGAGAGCTAAAACCTGCAGGGACACCGGCCCTCGTGGACTGAGATTGCCCACCCCTGCTTTAACCTGTTAACATCTAGTGTATCATATTTGATACGTGGAGGTTTTTTTGTTAATTTTTCTTAAACTTTTGCATCATCAGTCATTTTTTCCCCTGAAAACCCCAAAATAATAGTAAATAATAACAGTAAAACGATCATTTTCTGGCAATCATTTTATATTTCAGGCTTTAAGGGGTTAAGGGGGATCAGTGTTTTGTGGGTTTGGTCTTATGATGCTATTTGTTAACAATGGGTCAATTTCCTTATATAGCATTTTTACAAACTATAAGATCTGAGCTATCATTTGTCTTATTGTCACTCTAAGTTCCAATTCATCACAAGAAACAGAACTACAGAGATCCATTGCAACTACCGAGCAATGTTTGATGCCAATATTACATGAACTAATTAAGACATTACGTCTAAGAAACTCTTCATCGGCACTAGAACTTAGAGCTCAGAGCAGATTTTCTACCTGTGTACATCATCTGTTGTGCATGTCAGAAGCTTTAATAGTCTTTGCCAGCATTTATCTGCTGATTGTTTTTTCTGTTCTTATCTTGTATTAACTCGCCTCACATTCTTGGAAATGTCTGCACACCCCAGCTGTAGCGTGAAACCTGCGAGGACACTCAGTCCCCTGGCTGCATGAGGCAGAGTGATGGGGAAGTGGAGATAAAAATAATTTCTGCAGTCCGATCCATCTGATGACAACAGAGTTCTCCTTGACTGTTACCATAGTAACTGTGAACAGGAAGGAAGTGGAATTGTTGCAGAGCTCAGCAGGACTGTCTTTTCCACTGACAGAAAGCAGAATAACTGATTACAACTTGCAGAAAACCATACGTGTGTGTGTGCGTGCGTGTGTGTGTGTGTGTGTGTGTGTGTGTGTTAAATATTACCAGCCCTGACTTTTTAGCTGTGTTGTGGTTGTAATGGTGAGCTGTTATCATCACGCTCTGGACTCTATCCAGAGTCTTATTGACCCTATTAGATTATCTGAGGGTGTATAATCAGCCTCAGCAGACTAACTGGCCTAAACTGTGCAGCACTGTAGTGAATCGCCCTCAAAAATAAACAGGAGTTATCCAGTCCTCCTTACAGTTACAGTGCAGGAAAGCTAAGTTGTTCTGGTAGCAGTGGAAAGATTTGCCATGAGAAGCTGAACTTTGATCAAACTGTTGGCAGGGCAGAAGATAGGTTTATCTCAGTGCTGGTGCAGTAAATATCTATTTTTGTGTATTCATATAAATATCTCTAAATTGCATGTAATAATGATTAAGAGATATCCTTCCTCATGAAAAAAATGAAATACTGGACAGAATCACTCCATATGCCTTTGACTACCTTTTGTGAAATGGGAATCAGCCCTAATCCAATAGCAAAAGTTGCATTTATATATGCCCTAACCAGATGTGATTCAAAGATGCCAAAACACTCTCCATGTTTTATTTCCATGAATTCAAGTGCATAAATTAAATAAATTCAATTCAGTTAAACTTAACAATGTCCTGGAGCTGATGCTGAGAAAGGGCTGTAAGCATCAGCAGTCTGACCGCCTGTCTCCTACCAAAGAGAGAAAAGCAGCAGTATTTAATCCTGACGGTTTTTTCAGTCAAGCTGTGAGAACCTGTGGTTAGAATATAAGATATTTTGTAGATATTCTGGAGTATATTTTTAGGTAAACATAAAGGGAAAAACATGGCCAATATATATTTTTAAACATTGCTTTTGGGAGCATTTTTGCCTTTATTTGGTGGGACTGAAAAGAATTTTAAGACAGGAAAGTTGGAAGACACGCAGTAAAGGGCCTTGGGGCATAATCAAACCCAGGCTGTTGCACTGAGCCTTACATCACCTACTCAACCAGGTGAGCTAAACTGGTGCTTTTTTTAAAAAAATTAATTCAGTCTTGATAGCTGACAAAAAGACAGGAGGCAGAGCTGGAGGTGGGACAATGTAAGATGCTTCATCCGGAATGACCACGATGGATCAGATTAGAAATGGATATATCAGAATGACAGCTCACGCTGGGCGGGAGGTGGAAGCAAAATCATAGAGGAGGATAGTGGATATAATGGACAAAGGATGTTGAATATAGAGCTGCTGAGCAGGAGGAAAAGAGGACTGAAAAGAAGAGACTGCAGAGAAAATTCAAGGATGTAGTGAAGGAGGACATGGACAGATAACGTCCTCGTAGAAAGTACATTTTCTGTTTTTCAGTGTAGATTTCTTTGAGATTCTTTAATATCACAACCCTAACATCATACACAACAGGATGCTCTTATTGTTATTATTCTCACTTATGTAGTGGCAGTTAAACCATTTTGGCATGCAAAGAAATAAGAGTATTTTCTAGACATATAGGCTGGGCAGCTTCAGTTTCGTGGGTTGAAAAGGGTTTGTGTGAAGAATCATTTGCTGTGAAAGTAAGCCTTTAAGAAATTAGTCTTGAATCCATTCTAAATGTTTTTTTTTCTCTCTCTTGAGTGTGCTGACAAAGCATTCCTCTTCTGGCCTGAACTTTTTACACACCATGCTCTATTCTTTGTACGAAGCCTTGAACCACACTGAGCTGTGTTACATAATGCTGCAGGATTCCCCGTCGAGTAGACTACAAGCACAAAACTCATATTACCATTCTTCTATTCTACTTCTGCTAGTATTCATATTATTATATGTCAGTTTTGTCTTCCTCTAATGTTCAATAGAATCAAATTCAAATTTAGCAGGTTGAGTTTGATGCTTGTCGAATGCATAAAATTCTCCAAAGCTTGGATAACCTGGAAACCTCTACTTCCTGATCAGAGTCCCTCGGCTAAACGCGGTTGTTCGTGTTGCAGTGTGATTCAGACACCTTGAGCTTTGGATGGCGTTTAACAAACAAACACGCCGACAGAACGAGTGACCCCGAGCTGTCCTTTAGAGAGACTCACCGAAGGCTGTTTATTCATAGAGCTGTTTTAAAATAGCAACGCTGATGAAAAGGAAGAAGCACACTGTAGTATTGTGTAACCACTCTCAGCTCCATTTACAAAAAGTCATATAATATGTATATTGATCCATTATATTTTCAGGACTCCAAGGAGTAAGAGAGGCGATGGCATGTATGTTTGATGAAGCCCCTATTGTACAGTGGTGTTGAGGACATAGAAGCCTAAACTTTACGAGTGAAGTCAAACAAAGCTTAAAGGTCCATTCTTTACAGATAAATGTTACCACTACTGTACTGTAAAAATGAAAGGTTAGAGGAAGTGACATCATGATAACTTGGGATTAACTGATTAAGAATTTGCTTTGTGGGAAACAACAAGGTGTTTCAGCTTAAAGAGCAGCAACCTTGACTGTTTTGTTATGCATTATTAATATTATTATTAAGTATTATGCTTAACCTAGTATGAATGGAATCAGCTGTTTGTGTTGGGTGCATGCGGAGCTGCTTTCAGTCTGAATAGAAACTTATCCAGAAGACACTGAACCAAATTCTTCTCCTACTACAATGGCTGATCTGTTGCTTACATTTTTCATAGCCTTTTTATATTTTAAGGTTGCAGTCTCAGCATCAAACATATGAAATATGCATAGCCTTTAAGTCTGGAAAGCCAGTTCTATACAGATATACCTTAAACCTTCATCAGTGTTTCTAGTTACCAGCAAACATAACGCAAACTCACCCCGATCTGTCGCTTCAGTAAAGACTTCCCTGATGAGTTTGTCATGAGCACATTAAGTCTGAACAGATAAATCTCCAACTCTTATCTCTAAACCAACTCAGTGTTGTTTGAACAGTGTATCAGAAAGGGCAAGAAAGAGGATTTAAATGACTTTGAATGTGGCAGATGGTCTAGTTTAAGTATGTTAGAAAAAAATAACTTGATAAAAACAGAGAAAAGATAAAAACATCTGGGGCTGGGTGAAAATGCCTTGTTGATGTCAAAGGTTGGAAGACAATGTCTAGACTCTCTAAACACACAATATGCCAAAGCTTCCAGCAGATGGGCTAAAGCAGTAGAAGACTCCAACTGATGCTACTCCTGTTGGCTAAAAACAAGAAACTCTCCAAGAAGTATGCACAGGTTTGACAATATTGGACAACAGAAGAGTGTAAAAATGTTGCCAGATCTGATGAGTCCCAATTTCTGTTGCCACATTCAGATGGTTAGATCAGAATTTGGTGGAAAGAACATGAGAGTATGGATCTTTCATGTCTTGTATTAACGGTTTAAGGTGGTAACAACTATGAGTCCCAACTGAGCATTGTCACAGTCTACCCAAATATTGTTGCTGACCGTGTCCATCCCTTTATGAGCCAGTGTAGTCATCTTTTGATGGCAGCTTCCAGCAGGAAGTTAAAATCATTCCAACTGGCCTCCAGAGTCATCAGATCTCAATCCAATACAGCGCTTTTGTGGTGGAACAAGAGATTCACATTATGGATGTGCAGCAGCTGCATGATGCTATCATGTCAACATGGAGCAAAATCTCTGAGCAATGTTTCCAGTTTCTGGTTGAATCTGTGCCACAAAGAATTACACAACTGGGAAGGTAAAAGGGCTCCAACCAGTATTTGCAAGATCTGTATCTAATGAAGTGCCTGTGAATGTTTATGTCTAATTGTGTTGGATGAAGAATATACAAAAATGGCACACTTCTGTGAATAAATCATAGTATTTTCAGTCTAGTCTTGTAATTATGTTGGATGAGAAAAATGTGAAATGGTCACTTTCACATTGGTAAATGGTAAATTACAGTGTTTTTAGTCCTGTCTTACTCCCCTCATCCTAAACCGGTCTCAGCAGATGGCTGCCTACCCCGAGCCTGGGTCTGCTGGAGGGTTCTTTCTGTTAAAGGGAGAAAGTCAAAGCCAGAGAAGTACAGTACACATAAAAAAAAATGTTTGCTGTATGTTTCGCTACAGGAATAATTTTTATGTGAACAAGGTACGCCGAAGTTGGCTAGATCTCTGTTGCCACCAGAATCTTGAATCTTTGCTGTATGTTTATGTTTCAGTACATCACTCTGAAAAACTCACAAACTCTGTTTCTGTTTTCATATTTTTGTCATTTTTGTTGAAGTACAAAACAGCCAAATGAGGTGGGAAAGGCTTGAGTTACATGTTCTGAGCGCTGTGTTTTGGATGTTTCGCTGTACTAAATGCTGAGTAGTGTTAATATTTGGAGTGGTTGCTGGTGTGATCTAAAAAGCAGTGTGTGGTAATGAACGCAGATGAAGCAGTTTTGATGGATTTGTGAGGTTTTGCCAGAAGTGTTGGCGGTTTTATGAATATAGTTTGAAAACTGGATTTTGTGTTTAGTTTAGAGAAAAAGGTTTCAGGAAATGTGACCTGGGAACATTTTGCTCATTTTGGAAACTTGTGGGGGCTTTATGACCTTTGGGCATTTGCCCACTTTGCCAGGCTGACAATTAAAAATTTGCTAAAAAATGCTGTTATATTGTTCAGTTTTATGAGCCCTGGAGCTGAATAACAAGCAGGTATTATTTTAAATTCTATTCTTCTCTTATCATGTCTGCCTTTGTTGTTTAGACTTAACAAGTGTGCATAGACTGCATGTCTAGTACTTTATTACTGAGAAGTACACACGGTTTTGAATCTACGGGGATAAGAGCTCTCTGGTGGATTCAAAATAATCATGAATGTTCTTTCCACATTGTAATCTCATTATGTGCTCACAGGGTGTTCTCGTTTCATTCAAATGCTCCTAATTGTCTCTGTGGCTAATTTATCCAGTGCCTCTTTTTCTTTTGCACCGCTAATGGATTTTTATTTTTTTTTACAGTCTTCTCTCTCTCTGTTTTTCCTCTCATTTGCTGCCTCTGTCTTCTTGTCTCACTCTGACTCTTTGTTTCTATCTGTCTCACCTCATTAGCGTCTATTATCCATAGGGAGAGCTAAAAGCTAAAGATGCAGTCTTCAGAATCACGATGTCAACAAGTCATTTCCTGCAGGAGATACAGGACACTGTATGTGTGCGTATGACTGGGCTACTAATGAGCTACAAATCCCCTAGTTTGTGTTGTGGCCCAAGCTGCATATCAGTGCTGCTTATTGGCAAACATGAATCCGGGCTTTGCAGTACAGCAGCTGAGATGTCCTCATCTATGTGTGTATGTATGTGTGCCCACACACATACATACACACAGATTAGTTTCTATCATCACACAAAGTGGAATCCCTTTAAGTAGCAGAGGGATTCCTCTGCTACTTAAAGGGATTCTTGCATTATAAGTAAAAGCTCAGTAAATCACACCTGCTGAATATAGCCTGGTGGAAAAAGATACAGGTAATGGGTTTCTTCATTGTGACAGAACTATGTGATGATAGGAATTATCTGAATTAGAAAGAAAGAGAGGAGCAGTTTGTTGCTGCAGTGCTGCAAAGCAGTGAGGAGGGGTTCAGCATTTCCTTCTTATATCCTGACTGAAACTGTATCCTAACTAAATGGGGGACCTTCACAGGGCCTTAAGATTAATCTGCAGCATGACAGCATAATCATTTTTTCTGGTCTGGTGAATTAAGGGAAACTTTTCTCCGTTATGGGTTTAACACAAGCTCAAAATGTCAAAATATCCCAAGAACTCTGTGAACTGTGTTTAGCTGCTCACCTCCAAACACACACTTTCAGCTTTTTCGTCTTCAATAACTCAGCTTTGCTGTTGTTAAAATCATTGTATTCCTCACCCAATGACAGTATCATGTCAGGTGCTTCCGCTCTTCATTAAAACTTTGTGATGATTACAGTGTGGCCTTTGTCGTCTTTGTTTTACAGTGTGTCCTAACAATCAGATCACTTGTGGGTCATGCTAGGTGGAAAAATAAAAAAAACACTCAAATATGTGGTGATCCAGCCACTTTCTCTGCCCTTTTGAGGTGGACTGGGACTCATTTTCTCACTTTTTCCCCCCTAGTCTTATGACAATGTGTCCTGATGGGTCTTCAGCATGAACATAACAGGAAGATTAAAGTTACGTAATAAGTGCAGGATGTAGTGCTCCCTCATCTTGTCCTCCACAGTCTTCAGTGAATATGCCCTGCCACTCTCAGTGGTTGTATCATACTATACATTTTGGTTTTTGTTGCTAAAAAAGGGGGCGGGGGGTGTCACCTGACTGGTGATGGAGGCAATAACTGTGCACAGGAGGAAACGATGTAGAAATAACGATATATAAACGCAATCGGTCAAACCGACCACTGGAGATGCAGCAGTAGGTGTAAATGACGGCGTGTCTCTGCTGTCCACTTATGAGCTGCCTCTTAAAGGCAAGTGGAAACAAGGTCTGAAAAAAACGCGACAAATAAAAAGGTTATAAGTTTGCAATGACGGGCACACACACACAGTGGGATGCTGCTTGCTGTGAGGTTAATGGTTTTCTGATGTTTGTGTTGTTATTGTCCAGTCTGTGGTGAGCGAGGGGAGAAGACAGGAGAGGAGATCCACAACTGCTTAGTCAGCTTCCCTGTTGGTGATGCCTGTTTCTTTTCTTTTTTCTTTCCCTCCTTTTTCTTTATTGCCATGACAACAATTACAAGCCACTACTACTGTCCAATACAGCTTTACATATATGTATAATAATTCAACCAATGTACACACAGAAATGTCTGTTTGTCTTCTTTAAATAAGGTGTAATGACTGAAAAAAAAAACAATTGCACACAAATATTAAAACTTTTATAGACACAATCTCACCCAGAAAGAGATGTTCTGGAGTCTCCTTTAGTTCAACATCTAATTAAATTTGACCACTGCTAAGCAAAACGGTGTGACACAATGTTACCAAATGTTACTTTAAAAATCAAAAAGACGTTTTAAAAAAAATGAGGAAGTAGATTTATAAGGAGCTCACTGCAGTTTCATTTCTTTATTTCCATGTTCCCTCTAGCTAATATATCATTTTTCTTATTTAACATTCTTTGGACACACGACTTTTCATTCTAGCATTCTGCAATGGTACTTTTGATTTTAGAGGTGCATTGCTGGGTGGTAGCTCTGTTCCACCTTGCATTGGCGGAACTGACTGAAATGACTGTGTCTGTCTAGCTATGACTAATTCTAACTGTGGGAAAGTCTTGTCCTGTCCTTGGCCCAGTGCAACAGACTCCACCATGTGATCAGAGGTGACAGATTCTCTACATATCAGACGACTCAGGTGTCCACGGCCACTTCCTGCCCCCTCGGACACACGCAGCACACACGCACGCACACACACATACTGACACCTAAACCCCAGTGTCCAATCTGTCTTCCTGTTTCTGTACTCAGAGCTAGGGCCCAGTCCAGTTCCACACAGCTGCCAGCCGTTTCAGGTTGCAACCTGAAAATAGATGCTGTGACCATTAACATCCAACATGCTAACCACAGAGCTTCCTGTTAAAGCAATGAAAGATGCAGAGGGTTACAGAGAGAAGCCTTTAAGGCCAAAGAGAATAGAATACAGAGCTGATTCGCTTAAACTCAGCTCATTATTTGTATTTATTCATATAAATATATATATATTTATATTTATTTATCTTCCTTATCTGACTCAAGTACTTGTCTCATAGCTATTTGGAATTAGTTGGACCTTATAAATATAACAGCTAAGCACCGACAGTAAAGAAAACATTTTAAAAAAAGTATATTTTCCTATGGGGAAAATAAAATACAATAACTTTATTTTGAGAATAACAAAATAAAGCTACCATAGCTTAAAAAACCTTTTTATTAAGATGAATAAACTATGAGGTACATAAAAAAATGTAATGTATTTCTTTATTTATCTGTTTTATTTTAGGCACCATGCACAAAATACATTCATCACATAAAAGGAAAAGATGCATTGTAGCAGATCAGCTCATTTCCAAATTTCCAAATTCCTGGGCAGATACAAACAAACAGATACAAACAAACAAACAAACAAACAAACAAACAAACAAACAAACAAACAAACAAACAAACAAACAAACAAACAAACAAACAAACAAACAAATCCAGTTAGAAAAGGTAAAATACAGTTAAAACAGTAAAATGTAGTTTTAAAAAATCAGTAAAATACAAAACAGGAAAACACAAGAAAAACAATAAAATGCACTTAAAAACCGCAAAATGCAGTAAAAAACAAACAAACTGTAAAATACTTTAAAAATAAAAATATTTGTAGACAGCCCAAATCTTGTTGTGTTCCAAGAAAATCAGAAACTATAGAAACAATCAGTTCAGAATGTTCAACAGCTTTGACCTTTGACCTTTAACCTAGGCATATTTCTCATTTTGACCTGTCAAGGCTGGAGAAGCACAGCTGCTAGTAACAACATTAACAGTGACTTTTTTTGCGTAAAGCGTCTCTGGTAAAATGTGAAAGAGCGACAGTGAGTGAGAAACCTAAATAGCAAGACTTTAAAATAGCTACATGGAATTCAGCTATTTATGTCCAACTGACATTTTTCCTACTGTGACATGTCAGAATATCCTGTGCAAAAATGTACTCTCTCTGCCTTTGTCCTCATTTCTTTTAATCACCTAATCTTCACACCCACTCGCTACCTGTTTTTAGTGACCTTATCATCAGTTCCTCATCATGTAAACCAGTCCCGTCTCCATTGTTTCCACCAGACCATCTGTTAGCACGTCAGCTTTCATGTTCTGTCCTGTCCTTCCTGTCGGGCTTCCTTCTTTCCTTTCTCGGTATGACCTTTTGTCTGCACTTTAAGATTTATACTTGCCTTTTCCTCTTGCTTAACACGCTGCTTTTATCCAGCTCACTGTGAACTTTGCTTTCACCTTACCCATTTTCCTCAGAGTTGTACATTTGAGCCCCCTGCCTCCCACCTACCTGGTAAATCTGTGCAAATGCTTTTGAAAATCAAATGCAAATTAAAGACCTCAGCAGAAAGAAGAGCACATAACACCAATGTGCTCACAGTGTATTCACAAAGTGGAAAAAAAAAAACAACCTCAGTACAAAACAAGCTGCTGGAAGTTATTTTATTAGTGAATAATTAGGAGGTGATTATTTTTTAATCATCTGTTATTTGATCCATGTCCTCGCTTTATTCATGAGTTGCTCCTCATTAACCGTTTGAAATAATCAATGGAAAAAAAATCAGTATCTTTTCAGTCATTATTGACTATTACAGCATCAACTACTTATTTTGTCTCAAGTTAAAAAGCACCATACTAAAAACCTTCTCTGCCACTCATCATTTCCTATCATTATTATTAATATTTATATCCCAGCTGATATACAGTCATTATTTATTGTAGTAATGGGGCAGGAATTAAACAGCTCCAGTGACCCAATACAGGGTCAGTAGAGCTTACTACAGCTATCACAGCCGGAATAGACCATCAACAGGTCACCAATCTATCGCAGGGCTAACAAACAGAGACACTTCACACTAATATTCACACCTACAGCCAATTAAGAATCACCAATTAACCCCATGCATCTCCCTGCAGGGCAGGGATAGCTCAGTAGGTAGAGTGGTGGCCCCATGATCAGAAGGTCGGGGGTTCGACTCCACTGAACAGTTACCCTGAGGTACCCCTGAGCAAGGTACCGTCCCTACACACTGCTCCCAGGGCGCTGCATTGGTGGCTGCCCACTGCTTCACTGGGTGAATGGGTTAAATGCAGAGGAACTATTTCCCTATGGGGACTAACATGCACACTTTACACTTTAGACTGTGAGAAGAAGCTGGAGTACGGACAGAACCCACACAGACATGGGGAGAAAATAAATTCAGATTTCACACAGAAAGGCCCAAGCCAGCATTTGAACCCAGAGTAAAGTGCAAATTTGTCAGTAAAGGTAATTTCCATCAAAAGACAAGCCTAGACTCGACTTGAGAAGTCGTGCTTTGAAGCGCTTTGGGTATTTCGCTGCCAAACCTAACCATATTTGGACAAGTTATCATGGTGCATTCCATTTGAAGTTGGAAGTTTACTACGGAGCAAAACAAATGCTATTTTTCTTCCCTTTTCCGACTTCACTCAGGAGTGACGTAAAGACATGAAGCATCAGTCAACAGTTGCAAGCCTGGTTTAGAAGGAGGCATCAGTTTAACTCACCAAAGCATAAACTTCTTGGACAGGCTGTAAAAAACGGCAGGCCTTACTATTCGCCTGATAATTTCATTAAAAATCCACCAAAAGGCACCGACGGCACAAACACAGTCAAGAGGTCCAGTTCCAATTAGTCACAGAGAAGCATAGGAGTCAGAAACCTAATCATGAAAACTTTAATCCTTACTAAAATTAATGGGTGAGTTATAAACCCCCCACCCCCGCATGTAGTTGTCAAGGTTAGAGGTCCTATATTAATTTTTAGCACTGTCACGTTGGGTACATTTGGTTTATTCCTCTTTTTTTCTTCAAGTTTCTTATTGTACGTGAGAACGTTTTTGCATGATTTAAGATTTGTCGTTACAGTGTTGAACAAATATAAGACTCCTTCACCCATTGCGCTAATTCCCAAGGTCAGCTCTCAACTGGTTAATTCAGGGAGAGAAAATGAGTAATTTTTGAGTCAGTGTGGTCAGAGTAATTTTTAGTCTGGGGCTCAATGGAAAAGAAGCTCTTATCTGATGCGTAGGTGTTCATCAGACCTATTTCTGGCTTGAGTGCCGACAGACAAGCTCAAGTGTTTCCTCTGTTTTGTCATTCACACACACACACACACACACACACACACACACACACACACACACACACACACACACACACACACACACACACACACACACCAGTACTGAAATCCTTGCATATCAACACTCACTCGGGGTGAAGTGTGACAAAATGCACACACACATACAAATACAGAGATCAGTTCTGTCACTATGGCAACTGGGGCTTGGCAATTACCACTGTGGTGAAGTGTGAGCGTGTTTATGTGTGAGAGTACCTCTCCACACGTACATACTTGTTTGTGTACATAAACATGTGCTTATTCGTTTATGTGTCTGCGCATGTGTGATGTCAGGATTGTCCTTTGTGAACGCACACTGACATCTCACCTCTCAATGGGAGCTTTTCAGTTTTCATCAGATACTCCCGCAGCTACTGCAGGAATCGTTTGAGCTCTACCAAGAGTACAATGATGAGAATTTGCAACATCTGCAGTTTTTTCTTCACAGATTTTGAGGTTATTAGATATGCCCCGTGCCAAAGATAAGCTTAGAAACATTTTCGTTAAAAAGGTCTTAACTTTTTTCCTGCATGTCAAAAACTTAAGTGCATCATTTTTTTTAATTGAATGGTCAGTGGATGCTGTTTATATATACTCCGAGAGTTTCCACTATAAGCCACATTAATCCATTCACAAAGCACTTTTACTACCACACAGAAACTGTTTTCACACGTGTTCTGAACCCCTGAACTTTTTTGGACATTACCCTCTGACATTACGTGAGAACACGGCTGTCTGGCACGGTTAGAAGTTGGTCAGAGTTCACAGCGGCGAGTGGGCGTCATGTCCCCGGCCTCCTGTGCGCTCTAATCAGGCAGCTCCTTTGCTGAATACAGAATTTATGGTCCCCTGTTGGGGTCTGTTTTATGCAGATTTACATAGAAAGAGGGATTGTTGGAGTCTAACCTGTGCATAGGCAGAGATGCAGTTTTATGTAGTCTTCCAAACAGCCAACAATGTAGAGTAGAAAGCTGACTGGTTAAAAAGATTCCTTGGTCTTAAGTGTAAAGTGTAATTTGTGGTCTTGCAAATGTGTCTGTCTGCACTGACATTTCTTTTCGGAAAGGGGGAATAGAGGTGGTTTTCACCCACCCCAGATGTGGGCCTGAAATGGGAAGGGTGTTATAGCACAGTTCATCTTGAACAGGAGCACCTGTTCTGAGTTACCATATTTTTTGATAATTTATTTTGTGACTATTTTCTGATTTCTGTTGCACATTTTACATCAATAATTTCTCTCAACTTTCTTTCTTCCTGTAGACGGTGTTTATAATCTAACTGTACTCTTGCTTATTAAAATTAGATTATTAAATTACCTTTATAGAGTATTTTACAATTGATGTCACTGAGAACAGAATTTACATAATTTCTTCATCACCTGCAAGATATTTTTGACTAATGGTGACTATACCTGGCAAACAACAGCATGTTAGCATTAAGATTGTGAGCATATTAATCATTTGGGTCAAAGTAAATCTGATAAACTTTACTAATCAAAAAGGGAATTCATCAGCCAGTGGCAGTTGGCTGTTCACATGCACAATAAATGAAACATTTGCTCTATAAAAAGAACAGGAGGTTAAAAAAAGAGGTGCACTGTGGGTGATGTAGTCACCAGCTCCTGAATGGAATAAACAAGAAAATATATTTGTATTTTCATTCTGTTTGATAATAGACAATAATAGATGCTTTATACACACACTACTGTCAGAGTTTGGATGTGCCCTCATGTAGCATCACCATTTCTCAGAGTTAGTCTTGCATGTAATATGTAATAGATCTAAGTTAGTCAAAATTTAAAAATACAGCCATTAAATAAATGTTTCTTAGTCTGTCTGTTCCTTGATTGCATGAATCTTATTCCAAGTGGATGATTCTCAGCATTTGCAGGACTTCCTACAAGCAGTTCAGAGGACAGCTACCTCATTTTTCATGAGGTCTCATATTACACCCATCTTGATTTCCTTGTATTTACTGATTTAAAGTGAAATAGCACCTTCACTCAGGGCTGCTGCTAACCCATCCAGTAGCAACTAACAGCGTTGCAGCTCAAAAGTCGAATCAGCATTACAAAAAGAGACAACTGTAAATCTGTTGACTTGTAGTAGTTAGTAATAATAGTTACTGTTCTTCCTCTGTTCTCATAGAAGCCATAGTTTTATGTAACAAAGCAACTTTATAAGCATGAATTGAATGGTAAATTATGTCTTCCTGTTGTAAAGTCTATGATTTCAGAGATATATTAGTGCAGTGTGTTCACAAAAAAGTCTTTCAATCCCATGCCACACAACCAAGTGTCCATTTCTATGCTTCAAGGAGATTTTCTTGCACTTTGGAACAGTAAGGTTATACACCAGTTCGGATGTGCACGGATCATTAAAGTTAAAATAGGTGAGAGTACTGGGTTGCAAGGGGCTCTCCCTGCTTCGTTAATAATTCACAAGAGACCAATTCACCTCCAGACGGCAGGAACACTAACTAACCTCAGCCGTCTTCCTCTCACCATTCAGAGTCTACCTCTCGATGCCCATCTCACATGTCTGGGTGTTTGGGTCTACATTTTGCATCCTTGTGTGTGTGTGTGTGATTTTCCTTCCATAAATGACCTCCAGACAAGATAGGATGTTTCGTCTAGAGGTCGGCTGTGTGAGGTAGAGAATGTCTCCTGTTTGTTATTTGCTTTGCATTAATTAGAGTGAGGCTGCTGTTTGTGGCTTTACTTCATTCATGACACATTTAATTTTCAAATATGTATGGCTGTTTGAAAAGTATGTCATGTTTATGGCATTTCTCAATGAATGAAAATTAAATTTTGTTGGTCATACCATTATCCTGGCCATAGGCAGGCATTGGTGGTCAATGCAGTAGCAGTACAAATCCAGGACTACCGGTAGTAATAAAAATAACAAATGTGGCAATTGTAGTATTACGGCTATAGCTGTGGCATTAAAGAAAGTAATTATAATTGCAGGGACCTAAATTAAGCCAGAGACATTTTTGGTTTCTGTAGCTCATTTCTTCATGACAAGTACAGAGGGTTTGAGTATTTTTTTTTGTATTGCTATTTTCAGGACATTTTTACTTAGTGCTAATTGACATGTGTGTCCATGTGATTCATTCATAGTCTGTGACCAAGATCACGCTCTTATATTCAATCTATGACTATTAACCATACAAGAAGTACCAAAAGTAGTGAAACTGTTTTGAAATAGTACATACAGTTTACCTGCAGCTTACATTATTGTTTCAAAGAGTAAAGTCTCCACCCAGTACTTCTGTTCAGCCAGGTAGATTGACTGTCACTGAATGAGATTCAGCTCAATTCAATTTATATGCAATTTATATAGCACCAAATCAGAGCAGTAGTCACCTCAAGGCACTTTATATTGTAAGGTAAAGACCCTACAATAATATTGATGAAACCCTATGATCACACGATCCCCTTTGAGCAAGCACTTGGTGACAGCGCGAGGAAAGCAAATTCCCTTTTAACAGGAAGACAGACCCAAGCTTGAGGAGAGGCATCCATCTACCAGTTGGGGGTAATGATAATTACAAACTGAGCCTGCTAGTGGGTTGAGTGGCAAGGAATATGGGACTGATAAACTTTCAGTCATTTTTTTGTCATTAAATTAATTGAAAATATTTGAAATCAATTAACTTTGGTTAGGTGAAAGTGATATGGCTCTGCAGTGGTTCACAGATTTGCCTAACAAATTTAAGCTTCCCAGTTTAATCCTGGAAGGAGAGACCATTCCTTTTGGGATTATGTCAGGAAAGGCATCAGATGTTAGCTACCCCCTGTGGTGACACCTGGTGAATAAGGGAGCAGCCGAAAGTAGCTTGTGAGGAGGTGAATGCTGAGGTTCTGTTAGGATTTGGGGCAGACTTGGTGTGTTCTCTGTTTTCTCAATCTCTTTGCTCTCAGGTGGTGAGGTGGGCAGATTACTTGGGCCTGCCCTGTTCAAATCCTTCTTCTGTAAGTTCTAGTCAGTAACCCTTATGTGTTGTCTGCTCTCTGGTATCTGCCTGGAGTTTCTGCCCCATTTTCTGAAGAACTTACCTGTTTCCTACTCTGGAGTCAAAAACTCATCGTCAGTATTCAAGTTTTGGGATTTTCTGTGGAAAGAAAGACTTATCTGAAACTCAGCTCCCTGTGCACTCTCCACTGAGCCACCTACTTCATCTGGAAGCTCCAGCTTGTCAACCAGCTACCGGTCTCACGGCTCATATATCCACAACAAATTAATGGCAGTTTAGTCTGTAGGAACAAAAACTATATTTGAATAAGAAATAAAGGCTTTTTCTTGATATATTTAAGGATTTAAATCACTAGTTATTAGCATTATTACTTCCAATACAACTACAAATAATAATGTTGAAGGTAAAATGCCATCCAGAGTGATAAATCTAGACTGACAAGCTATAATATTACAATCAAAAAAGTTGTAAGCTACCAGAGTGCTCATGACACAATTAAAAAGAATAACTTAAAACAGTTCCTTCTGTCATAATCGATGGCTCCATTTCATTGAATTAGATTTTTACAAAAGCAGCATTTAAAATCAGTTGTTGTTGTTTACAAACACATTGCTTGGTTTGAAGGTGCCCTGGTCTGTAACATCACACTGGGCTGAACCACTGCGGAGGCATGGGTGAGCGGATGACATTAACGATTAATGGCCCGGGGGTTGGTTGTTGTCGGTGGCAGATCGCCTGATGTCTCTCCAGACTGGCAGAACGATGATGTCATGCTTTAGAGTATTGATTAAACTCTCCCCTCTTACACATCACTTTGTCTCTCTCTTTTGCTGTTGTTCCCCACGTTTTACTCTTCACAGCTGCCTCCTCTCTTGCCATATGGAAAAGCAATAGTGAAAACTTATAAAAGACTTGCATAAGATGTGGCCTACTTCATAGAGGGAATCATATAAGGCTTATATGATTTACTCATGAAAGTGGCCACTTTCTCATTACTTTCATATATTGTTTTAGTAAGTATCCAAAACATACACGTTTCATTTATATACTTTTTAAAGGGATCTTATATCTGTTTTCACTCTTGTATGCTTTTCATACAAGTTTTACACAAGACAGGTACAAACTTTATAAGATTTATACAGTGGGGCAAAAAAGTATTTAGTCAGCCACCGATTGTGCAAGTTCCCCCACCTAAAATGATGACAGAGGTCAGTAATTTGCACCAGAGGTACACTTCAACTGTGAGAGACAGAATGTGAAAAAAAAATCCATGAATCCACATGGTAGGATTTGTAAAGAATTTATTCGTAAATCAGGGTGGAAAATAAGTATTTGGTCAATAACAAAAATACAACTCAATACTTTGTAACATAACCTTTGTTGGCAATAACAGAGGTCAAACGTTTACTATAGGTCTTTACCAGGTTTGCACACACAGTAGCTGGTATTTTGGCCCATTCCTCCATGCAGATCTTCTCGAGAGCAGTGATGTTTTGGGGCTGTCGCCGAGCAACACGGACTTTCAACTCCCGCCACAGATTTTCTATGGGGTTGAGGTCTGGAGACTGGCTAGGCCACTCCAGGACTTTCAAATGCTTCTTACGGAGCCACTCCTTTGTTGCCCGGGCGGTGTGTTTTGGATCATTGTCATGTTGGAAGACCCAGCCTCGTTTCATCTTCAAAGTTCTCACTGATGGAAGGAGGTTTTGGCTCAAAATCTCACGATACATGGCCCCATTCATTCTGTCCTTAACACGGATCAGTCGTCCTGTCCCCTTGGCAGAAAAACAGCCCCATAGCATGATGTTTCCACCCCCATGCTTCACAGTAGGTATGGTGTTCTTGGGATGCAACTCAGTATTCTTCTTCCTCCAAACACGACGAGTTGAGTTTATACCAAAAAGTTCTACTTTGGTTTCATCTGACCACATGACATTCTCCCAATCCTCTGCTGTATCATCCATGTGCTCTCTGGCAAACTTCAGACGGGCCTGGACATGCACTGGCTTCAGCAGCGGAACACGTCTGACACTGCGGGATTTGATTCCCTGCCGTTGTAGTGTGTTACTGATGGTGACCTTTGTTACTTTGGTCCCAGCTCTCTGCAGGTCATTCACCAGGTCCCCCCGTGTGGTTCTGGGATCTTTGCTCACCGTTCTCATGATCATTTTGACCCCACGGGATGAGATCTTGCGTGGAGCCCCAGATCGAGGGAGATTATCAGTGGTCTTGTATGTCTTCCATTTTCTGATGATTGCTCCCACAGTTGATTTCTTCACACCAAGCTGCTTGCCTATTGTAGATTCACTCTTCCCAGTCTGGTGCAGGTCTACAATACTTTTCCTGGTGTCCTTCGAAAGCTCTTTGGTCTTGGCCATGGCGGAGTTTGGAGTCTGACTGTTTGAGGCTGTGGACAGGTGCCTTTTATACAGATGATGAGTTCACACAGGTGCCATTCATACAGGTAACGAGTGGGGGACAGAAAAGCTTCTTACAGAAGACGTTACAGGTCTGTGAGAGCCAGAGATTTTCCTTGTTTGAGGTGACCAAATACTTATTTTCCACCCTGATTTACGAATAAATTATTTACAAATCCTACCATGTGGATTCATGGATTTTTTTTTCACATTCTGTCTCTCACAGTTGAAGTGTACATCTGGTGCAGATTACTGACCTCTGTCATCATTTTAAGTGGGGGAACTTGCACAATCGGTGGCTGACTAAATACTTTTTTGCCCCACTGTATATATCTTTTCCATATGGGTTGTGTCCTCTTCTCCCTGCTCCTCTTCCCCCTACAGTGACCTCATCAGGTCCATCATCAGAAACCAGAAGTGGCCACTAAAACAATAAAGCTCCCCTCCACAGAGTCATAAAACACATCATAATCAGATGGTACATGCCAGGATCAATATTTTCCAGCTAGACCCAGTACCCTAGAAGGCTGTTTTGGAAGCTTAGTAGGATGCAGAGGGGGCTGATGATTGATGGGGGCTGGGAGTTGGGTTACAGTTAAAGTGCACCAGAGAATCGATAGTTTGTGGAGGCCCTGGCACGCAGTCAGAGTTATGGACCGGTCTCTGGTGGGATGGTGAGCACACAGGCCCTGACAAAAACAACAGATTGTGTTTCGCTTTCAAAAAGCATTACACGCGTCATCAATTTGGAATCAGCAGTATTGTTATACAAATTGTGTGCACCTGCTTTTATTTATTTATTTATTTTTGTTATGGTCAGTGGTGGAAAGTGTAGAAATACTCTCATACAAGTACGCAGATTTACCATAAGGATGCACTGTAAACGAAGGTGCGTGTTATGGTGCGTTGGTCATTTCAGAATAATGTATTGTATTTAGTAGAACACACTTCTACACTTTAACTGTGATTATTTTCATTAATTTCCATTTATATGCTTACAAAGCTTTTGGATCAAGAAAGTCTTACCTCTTAATATATAGTACATTGCATTGTGTCTTTGTACTTACTTTTAATCACTCCACATCTTGTGATAATAGGAGCTCAGCATTCTTGAAAATTTCCAATCTAGCTTACGCAGAAACCAAAACAGCTATCCTTAGAGCACAGGTGTCGAACTTCAGGCCTCGAGGGCCGGTGTCCTGCAGATATTAGAAACAGGGTGATATCTAAAACCTGCAGGACACTGGCCCTCGAGGCCTTAGAGGCTCCAGTGACACTTTGATGTGAGGCGATGCAGGCAAATGTTCTGCTTTTCTGATCTTGGACATGACCTTTCCCTTTGATACTGTTTACCATAGGCTCAGATACTAGGTGGGTGTAATAGGTTGTATTTTGGAGTGGTTCTCATTTAAATCATCCTTTTCTGTGGTTGCTGATAAGTTCAGATCCTCTTCTCTTGCCTGTGGTGTGCCACAAGGTTCTATTTCGAGTCCCTTTAAATTTCTGTTGTGTCTGCTCCCTATATATTTAAGGACAATTCTTGTCACTGCAGATGACATTTAGTTATATATCTAAGCTACAGAACTCACATAAGTTCCTAGACTCTAATAAATATTGAATTGCTGATGATGTAATCCATCTTAAAGAAGCAAAATCAGAAGTCCTTGTTTGTGCCCCCAACAGCTTTGACCTATGATAATGGAAATTCTAGGTCCCTTTGCCACATGTGCTACATTTTCTATCAGGGACTCTAATGTCTTTTGACTGATCTTTCACTCTAGATAGAAACATTTAATCCATGGTTTGCTTTTGCTTTTATCACTTAAGAAATATTGATAAGTTGAGTTCCATTTTACGATTCTCTTGATTTGGAAATTGTTTTTCATCTTTATTTTGTCAAGTCTGGATTATTGTAATTCATTGTTCACTTGTCTTAACAAAACTTCTTTGGAACACCTACAGTACAGGTTGTTCAGTATATCACAGCACTTCTGACAGTCTTGTCAGGCCTCATTTAGACTTCTGCAGTGAATCTGTGTAGCACCTACATCATAACCTATAGAGAAATAAAGGAGACCAAGCTTTGGCAACAGTGGCCCCCACTGTGAGTGAAACTCACTACCAGTGAGCCTGAGATCTGTGCACTCTGTGATCCCTTTTCAAAAACCGCTAAAAACATTTTAAACTTGCTTACCTGTAATGTTTTTGTTTGTTTCTTTTGATGTTCTGGCATTTTTTTCTAAGCACTGGGATCTTTATCTTGAAAGGTGCGATATAAATAAAATTTATCTTACTAATATTAATTTACTGATAGCTTTTTAGCCTGTAGCATTGTCCTGTCAAAAGCCTCTTGTATCAATAACATGAAAGTGCCAAAACAGGAGCCAAATAACTGAACTCCATTATATATAGCCACTTATCTATCTAAAAGGCTACAGGGATGACACACAGAGTGACACAACCAAAAGATTCACACTTACCGGCAGTTGAGCCACCAACTAGCCTAGCCTGGATATCTCTGAACTATGAAAACTGAAACAGGCAGTGGAAACCTATAGGCAGAACAAACTCTGCATTTAGTAATGTTTACATACATGTAGAAAATTGGTGCTTCAATGCTCAATTGATGCCTCAATATTTATGGAAATTATAAACAAAGATTGTCATAATATGATATAATCATTGACCAATGTTTTTACTATGTAGGAAAAAAAATTAGATCATTATTACTCATCGGAATCAAGGATTTCCTAAATTGCTTCTTTTACTGTAATTTTTACTAATGTTTCTTCAGTTAATTAGGTGAGGCATGCAAACATTTGCACTTAAAAATCCTTAACTGCATAAATAATTATAATTAATTATAATTAGTGTTTTCTTGTGACAACACTGCACTGCACTGAAATAAAAATAAAGAATAAAGAAAGAAATGACAATTCTTTATTTAGGCCCTACCAGGGAGAACAAACTCCCTGTGAAATGTTTGTGCTTCAATCTTTGCAGTATTTATTATTGAATGAAAGATTATTGCACACTAGCGGAAGCTTCTTAGTCACTTTGGCCAGTTCTATTAGGGTATGTTGTTTACCAATTTTTTATTTTTGCCATAAACCTGCACCGAAACAAAAAGACAAAAAAAAAGAAAAGAAAATGTATTATGTTTTCTCCCATGTGAAGGACTATGGCCTCAGGAAGAAAATCTATCTCTGTCCATATTTCTCTCACATTCACAGTTTAACCTCTAAAAACACACCAAAACCCAACACTGTAGCCTTGCGAATTTTGCTATCCCTGAAAAATACAATTTCTTTAGTTTTTTTCTTCAGTTCAGAGGTTAAACAAACAAGGTATCTGCTCAAGGTCTACTTGGATCCTTATAACTGAGACCAAGTTCAGGAGCTGGTCTGGTTCCAACCAGCATGCCTCCTTTAGTTCTGAGTGTGCCACGATGACAATGCCCCAGTGGTTGTTAGTGGACTCAGTTCTGGTTAATTTTTTTCTAGTGAACATCACAAGATCACAGGATGTTTTGTGAGACAGAGGCAGTGCCCAGAATTTCTCACTGCTTACTAAATAATTCACGACATTTACTCCCTGCCATTATATCAGTGTTAGTGTCCAGAAATAAGAAAAACATCCAAAAGCTCAGGAAAGGACAAAACAAAACTGTACAAAACAATAGAAAGCTAGGTAGCACTTTCTATTACAGCTCAGTAATAAAGTGGTAATAGTAGGATAACAAGGAAAACACAAGGACATAATAATGTAAAAAGGTTATTATCACTCAATTACCCATGGTAGTTTCTGTGCAGGAAACAGAGCTGCAAAATGCAAAAATGCCTGTTTCTCTTTAATAACACATTAATAACCTATGAAAGCTAATTTAAAGAAATGTGGTTATCACCTGGAAATATCTTGGGTAGTTTCTGTGTAATAAGCATGTCCACAATTTTACCCATGTATTGTGGCCCCTATTATCCTATTACATTACATAAATCTTAGGGTAATATTACTCAACTGTAGCCACCATACCATACCATAATATTACTTAGGATATTACATGGTTATTACTTTGGTAATAGCAAAGTAATAACTTAGAAAGGACCACATTATTATCCTCTTGTTTCACCCTTGTTACCCTACTCTTACCCCTTTATTACTGAGCTTTAATTCTAGAAAGTGCTACTGAAATCTATTCTTTAAAGTTTGTCTGAATTTGCTTAAATTGTAAAGCCTTTTTCTTTTTAATGTTTTCTCTGGCCTCTGCTGGAGTACCAACAACTAGTGTGCGTTTGTCAAGGATTCAAGGAGGATCAAGTGATCATGTGACTTTTCACAGATCACTGTGTTTCATTGAGGATGTTTAGACACAGCCAATGATTCTGCTCGACCACACATACACTTACACTTATACACCCTGCCCTGCACTGTCGATCGAGCTCCATTCATAGTTAATCAGTGAAGAGGAAATGTTGATGGTAGATTTTAATTATTATTTGAAATGGCCTATTTCCTCGTAAATCCTCCCCTGTTTTCATGATCTTTTTTATCCTTCACCCACCTCTGTCTCGACACTCCGTTTCCCACTTCATTTCACCGCCTCTTTCATATAGTTTTTCTTCCAAATTTATCGCATATCGCCTCACTTCATCTCTGTCAGCTTCACTTTTCTGCTTCATTCCCTGTCATTCTCCTCATCCCGCCATCTCCACCACCAAGACACAATTTTTGGTTGAATGGCATTCAAACAGTAGCTAGCTGCTGAATGGGAAGGCTTTGCTGACACCGCCTCTCCCCTGCTCTCCTTCTCTATCTCTCTCTCTCACTCGCATACACATATACGCCCATCCATATATCACTGAGTAATGTGCAAGAGGGGATCAAAGGGAGCATTAATTCCGCAGCACTCAAAATATACACACATTTGCGCACACACACACACTCACTGTGCTGAGAGCTATTCATTCATTAATAGAGTCACATGCTGCACATCTCAGTTTCACACATCGCTGGCTGTTAGTGGAAGAGAGGGAATGAACATGCCTGTGTTCATGCATGTCCGAGGATACTCTCAATGTGTCTGGTTTTTGTTTTTTTGGTACATGATCGTGATTTTGTCTGCACAGGAACATAAGTGTGTGTATAGCTACAGTAGGTGCTAAAGACTGTTCACTCTCACACTTCGGGAGATACATTAGCAAATCATAAATGCATGTGTAATTATGCATGCATACTCTTGTGCATTGTTGTCTATGCACTTGCTTTCTGTCGCCTGCTTGCCTAGATCTGCTGTCACATGGCTTTAGCTCACTATCACACGAGACAAAAGCGGTGCACAGGAAAATAATTGTGCCTCACATTGCTAGGGGTTTTTTCCACCTAAATTCTGCAGGTTGGAAACATTTTAGTGTTAGAAGGCTCTTGAGTTTAGCTCTGAAACAGATTTTCTTTGACACTAACCATGAGATATTTTTTTCAGTTGTGTGGTTTTGATAATAAAACAAATGAAAACCTCATCAACCATAAATGTCTTGGCTATTATATACCTTTTATTTTAAACAGTCCCGCCTGATTTTTGATCAGCCCTAAACTCTTGCAAATGTGTCCCATCCACAACACAGTGTTTTCTGTTGGAAATCTATCTGCCTGTAAGAAATTACACACATGCAGCCCTTATGGATTACTTTCTGCTACGGGACCTGAAATTGGATAAAAATGTCCCTGTTTCCTCGATAGTTTGTATGGTTTCCCTAGCAGCAGATACAAACCACATGGTAACATGTCTGATTTCCGAGAAGCAGTGATAGGGTTACTCTTTACAGATCAGATGTGGATAAGAGATGGCAATTTATTCGGTCGCTGATATTTACCAGCTGCAACAGCCTGGCTGGTATTGCTTTCACCTCACATGTATGTATGTGTGTGTGAATGTCTGTTTCTGTCTGTGCGTCATCAAGGCAAAATGCGGTCCCGTGGCACCTACTGTAGCAGGAACTACAACAAAGGCAGTTTAAACGGGACAGCGTTTGTATGTCTTTCTGTGGACAGATTTTTTTCATATAATAACGTCACAAGTCACAGGTGAGTGTGGTTGAGAACAAAGCACTATGTTGCAACCTTACTGTAATATGGTTCTTAAAACGCCTTGAGGCGACTGTTGTCGTGATTTGGCGCTATATAAATAAAATTGAATTGAATTGAACTGAAAACTTAATTTTAAGAAAGATAGAATGTATACATTGTTACTGTATATAATGTACATATGACATTACTTTATATATGGTTCACTGGAAGGGTATGAACAGATTAAGCTACGACCGTCATAGCTGAAAACTGAAGCAAATGCAAAACAACAAAAAAACTGCTGTTTCTCTAGTTGCCACTTGATGCCAGAAGTCAGTTCCCAAACACTCCAATGTTAAAATGCCAAACTTTACAGCATTAAAAAGCATGTTTACAGCTTTGGTGAATTTTTTAATATTGTCATTCACTTTCCTGGATAATTGACTCAGGGGCATGGCCCTGCTGATAACCAGATGTACCCTAAAGTCTGTTAGGCCCCATCCACTACTTTGATTCATTAAATTGGACCTCTTCACTGTGTGTGTGCTGTTTAACCCTTTTGGAGCATTTGTATTGGATTTTCTGACTGTGGCGTGCTCTGTGATACAGACCATGGGGTGACTGTAGCTCAGGAGGAAGAGCAGGTTGTCTACTAATTGGAAGGTTGATGTGTCAGTCCATGGCTTCTCCAGCAGAAGCTGCTCTGATGCGTTCAGCTGTGAGTAAATGTTAGCCACTAAGTATTGAAAATAGTGAGTGTGTGATTGTGGCATGTTGTATAAGTGCCTCATAAGAACTATTCCATTTATCATGCAACAAATTTGTGTTTCATTTTTGGTGATTGAAATTCTGATATTTTATTGATCTGATACTAATTAGCTGATATGTGCGTCTAGTATATAGTTTGTTGGGTGCAGTTTGCTAAACAAGCTTAGATATCTATAGCCACCTCTCTCTTTTTTTACTCTCTCTGGTAGAGACACCGCTGTACTTAAGTGAAATCTTTGGCACCGCCACCAAAATGTTACTCAATCATTTCTGGACATTTCATCTAGGAAATATGTTGTCAGTTTTCAGTAAAATGCTTTATCACCTGTCTGATTATTTTTTTTTGCATCATTGCAAAAACCCAAGTTATAATAAACATCACTCATTCTTTAAATGTGCTCTACAGATACAAGATTCCTAGAAGATACAGAAATTCAATAATGACACAGGAGCCTTTATTCCTCTGAATATTGAAAAGTTGAAGTAGACTACAGTATTACTAAATATAATTTTCTGGGATATATATAAGCATAATATATATATTTCAGTTATAACATTGACACTTCAAGTTCTCAGACAACACCGCCATTGTGGGCCGGATGTCGGAGGGAAACGAACTGAAATACATCAATGACTTTGTCAGCTGGTGTGAACAGAACCATCCTCGCATCAATGCCAGCAAGACGAAGGAGCTGGTGATTGACTTCCAGGGTTTGGACATTGAATTATTGAATTATTGGATTATAAATACCTGGGTGTTCACCTCTATAACAAACTGGATTGGTCCACAAATGCCCTTTACAAAAAGGGCCTAAGTCGTCTTCACTTGCTACAGTGTTTGAGATCCTTTGGGGTGAACAGGACTCTTCTAAGGACGTCTTACGACACTGTGGTAGCGTCTGTTATGCTGTGGTCTGCTGGAGTGGTGGAATAGCAGAGAGGGACAGGGGGAAACTTAACAAATTGGTCAAGAGGGCCACCTCTGTCCTGGATTGTCCACTGAAGTCCATCGAGCAGGTTGGGGAGGAGAGGATATTGTCTAAGCTAACATCCATTCTGGACAACACCTCCCACCACCTGCATGAGACTGTACGAGCACTGAGCAGCCTGTTAAACTGTAGACCTTTACACCCACAGTGTAGGAAGGAGCACTACTGGAGGCAGCTTCCCAGCACCTGTCAGAATCTATAACACAGTTTAACATGGTTATCTTACTCATCACCTGTTTAACTGACATATCACATATTTTTAATTGATGCTACTCATTTGCAGCTTGTTTGTATATTTCATCAGGATCATTCCCTACAGGGTGAACCTACAATGGCTACAAATAAACCAGATACACAAGTCTATAAAATAGGAATTATTTTAGGGGTTTAAAAAGAACAAGAAACTATAGGAGAAACAATGGAGTGCAAACAGACAAGTAGACAACTGTAGAAATACAAATATCCAATCCACACACAGGGCTGATACCCGTGTAAATAGGGATTCTTCCCCACAAATGAAAATGGTGGTGTTCCATAGTATTCTGTGCTGGGATCAGTGCTGTGTTAAAACTAAGACCTCTTAAATTCAATTCTAGGTTTTTTTAGTACTTTTGTTTCCGCATAGTTCCAAACATTTCTAACAGAGCACTGTGCTCAGATTCCCTCTACTTTTAAGCTTGAGAGTAAAACTTTCCTTTTTGATAAAGATTATAGTTAAGGCTGAGTCAGGTAGCTCTGAACCCTCTCTTCCTTATGCTGCTACAGGCTCAGACTGTGCTACATTGTTTCTTTTTCACTCACCTCTTTTAAGTATTAATATAACATTGCTGCATGCACCGTGCTGTCTCCTGAATCAAAGGGAACCAAAACTGAAAAAATGTTTAACAGAAATGATGGAGTTGCAATGATGGAGCTGACCACAACCTCAATATCAAAATCCTTGAACAGGCCTGTAGCTCCTGCTTTCCCCTTTTTACCAATGTGCTTAATCAACACCTTCAACTTGCAGTGAACTGCATATGTGTGATTAACCAGAAGAGAGACCTACTTTTTCCTCATCACACAGACAGCACCGGGGTTTCAGCTGTAAGCACTAGTCTCGCTCTAAATCCAGTGTGTGTGCTTCGACATGTATAGGCCAACCGCTGAACAGCTTCCACTGTAATTAGACACACACTTCCAGAAGATTAATTCATGCTATGAAATCGGACAGAGAAATGAAGGGAGAGAATAAGAATGAATCAGCCAGAGTGGAGTGACTTAACAGGTTATGGCTGTGTTTCACAACTAATATGTTTATTAAGGTGTAAGCCATTATAAAAACTATGTAGACCCTACTTCTATGAAGTGTGTGTAAATCTTTAAGTGATTCCCTGTAGATTTTGTAAAAACTTGCCTATAATTGTTATGTAATTGCCTACAAACACGCATGAATCTTCTGAGACACATTTCTATAATAGTAATCATATGAAGTAGCTATAAAAGAGAACAACAATGATGAAAACATATGTTTCCAAACATGGGCTTTATGTCATGTAGAGCAGCTGTCTAAACAGGTTTGCCCAGACCTCCATCTCCCCAGCCAACGCCTCCGGCTCTTCCAGGGGTCACCAAGCCATTACCAAACCATCAGAGATATAATCTCTCCAGTGCATCTTGAGTCTGCCTCTTAGGCTCCACCAGCTTGGACTGAAAGCCTGAAACATCCTAGAATGCATTCTGGTCACATGTCCAAACTTCATCAATTGGCCACTTTCCAGGCGTATGTGCAACAGCTCTACCAGAGAGCCTGTCCTCATGCTACCTGTAAAGTGTGCAATCCAAAATGTTATATTTTATGTTATACAGATTTAAATATTCTTTTATTTTATCTCCTATATTATCTCATATTATCTCCTTAAAGTTCGTAGTCAGTAACATTTACTGTATATGATGGTCTACTTGGGCTACTTTATTAGTAATGCTTGTTTAGTTTTGTCATATCTGGCTCTTTAGCAGCTATATGCAAAACTATGTTCGCCAGCCAGCTGCCAACTTTGTTTGTAGGGTTGTGCTGGTAATGACGCTCCAGTGTTATTGGAGCTGTAAAACACTGATGCTTAAAATAGCATAGAGTTGGCCGGCAATTTTCTGTAAGTTCACCAATATGCAAAGGTAGTTTCTGACTAGATAAGTCAACCCAGGCTTTCTCAATCTGATATGTATAAACTTTCACATAGAAGGAGTCGGGTAAAAAAAAATACCACCTGCAAACAGTGACCAGTCCAACAGTAGCAGCTAATTTTAGCAGCGATAATGTGAAGAGGTTAAACACATAATACAGGTTAGAAACAGCACAGCTGCTGCAGCTAAAGCAACAGTGTGAGTCTAATTGGACAACCACTTAACACCTTATCCCTATACTACTAAAAAAAACAACTCTATGAACATGTGTGTGTTTTGGTTTGTCAGTAATACAGGAAAACTCTAGTCCAAATAAAAAAACCTGACAAACAAATGCAGCATATAGACTTATCAGTATTCCTGCCCCGTCATTAAGACACAGATGATCTGACTACAATTAGACCTGCATATTCTGTTAGACAACTGTGTTTTTTAAATGTATTTCTAATCTCCTGCAGTTTTCAGCTTTTCTTTTATCTGAAGTCTTGTTGGTGTTAAGAAGTCCAAGGAAAAAAAATAGTACAAAGTGTTTGTTAAGTTTAACAACCAGGAATAAAAATGCTTTAAAATTGCTTGCAGAAAAAACAAAGGGTTTTTCAGTAGGTGGTAGTACCTGGTCCCAGGTACTTTTTAAGTACCTATTTGGCTGGGGCTGGCCAGACTGCGTACCACCAATTGGCCAGTCACTGACATCTCTCGGTGACTCATGAGCAACTCCTTCAAAAAAATCAAAACCATAATTTTTGAAAAGCAGCAACGAGGGAAATAGCTACACGAAAACCATCAAAGTGGTCCCAGAGCCTAACAAAAAGCCACAGATCGAGCAGCAGGTATACTATTACCTGTTGTGTTGGGTTGTGTTTGTGTCACATACAAATGACATCATGAAATATGACCCCATGCACATGGACGAGGTTCTCAATTGCAATGGAAAATGACTGAAACCAGTAGAGTAGATCTCACAAAGTTGATTCTGTTAATCTGGACGCAGCGTTTTCAGTGGGAGAAATGTTTCATCACTCATCTACGTGACTTCTTCAGTCTCAGCTGACTGCAGGTTTCCCTAACATTATAAACAGTACATTTGCACAATGACTGACACTAGCACCACTGACTAACAATGGTCTCTGAGGTCAAAGACCATTGATCAATGCCAACTGATAAATAACCATGAGTGCCATTCACAGAGAGTTGGGAATGGCTGCAATCATAGCATTGTAAGATGGTGAAAGATGTACCCTTAGGCCTCCTTGACTCCCCGCTTAAATCACCGTTCCTCCTTGTCCAGGGAGGAATTGATCAGTTGACTACTGATCAATTGTAATTGATCAATGGCCTTTGATCAGTGGTTGTTGATCAATGGTCATGCCAATTTCATAATAATGATCAAGAAACTAACATCAGAGCTCATTGTTTGCCAGTGGTGCTACTTTCAGTTTCTCCCCCTGAAAACGCTACGTCCAGATGAACAGAATCAACTATTTGGGGATTTCCTTACCTGGATGACTGAGCATGCATCAAGACAATTAAAGTGGAGTCACGTTGAGTAGGTACTAGTGGAAAAGAGGCTTACGGTCTGAGGGATCTTCCAGGAATAGTGACACTCTTTTCCAGAGAACTAATTGGTGAGCAGGTGTTTCCTTTGTGCATAAGATCTCTTTTGTTCAACTTAGTCTGCTCTGGAGCAGAAACTTTCCAGTACTACTCCTAAAAGACTCAGGGTTACATCTGAAATCACCTTGGAGCGCTCTCTTTTATGCTTTTGGTTTTGCAAACAGTGACACACAAAGCTGATCAAAATTAGTTTAAAATTGAATGCTGTGTACAAATGAAAAAAACAACAGATGAACAGCTTGCTGGCACAAATAAAACTATTATATCTATTTATGTTTAATTACCTTGCTTTTCCAGAGTATTGTTTTTCTCCCTGAACACTGATGTTTTTCTCCCTTACATAAATAATGTTTGGGGGGCATTCAACCTAGATAAGACAACATTTGTGGATTCCCTAAAAGCCAAGGTAATTGTGATTCGTTTCCACAGTGGTTTGAACAAATTAATTGGAAAAGGGTTCAGTATGTAAGTCCTCATTGATGACTAAGATTAAATTATTTGAAAACCACAAATATACAGCTGACCAATCACGGGTGGTTTGGTCCAGCCCTGAAGAAAAGAAGCAGGATAATAATCAGAACAAACCCAGAGCAAACAAGTGCATCAATAGACATGACTCAACCCTCTTTGGAGCCTGTCCCTCTTAGACCACTGTGTGTTTTATTATTATTATTACACTGTATCTCTTTACAGGGCTTCAACAAAAAATACTCAAGGTTAAAAACAACCAAACAAGACCATCATAGATTTCAATATTAGTGCTGTTTTTCCAGTGCAGAAAAGTAAGGTACGGTCTCTACATAGAAACTGAAAGTGAACAACATTTAGAGTAAATGAAAGTGATTCATAGTATTAAAGCTGTACAGAGGCTTAACATTCATCCCAGAGCATGAAACATGAATTTATTTTCAGTTATCCAGCCTTTTGGAGCACGACCTAAGTCAGCCATTTTCTGTGTAAAGCATGATCATGACAGATGAAATAACCTTTAGGATTGAGAAAAGCAGGTGGTGAGTTGAACTCAGCCCCACTCAGCTTTCTGGCCAGTGTAGTACTATTGACAGCCATGATGGAGTGGTAGCTCTGAATGTTCAATACTCTGACCAATAGTCAGCTACAAACAAGTGTGCGATGAGCATTATGGGGACTGGGTGTCAGGATCTATTAGAAGAAAGTCAATCTGCTGATATTTAAACAAATAAACAAACAAAAAACCGTGGGAAGCTCTGTGAAATGTAAGTAAAAACTGAATGCAAATCTCGTGAAACAATATTTTATTCACAGCAAAACATAGAAAACACATCAAATGTTTAGAGAAATATTTTCCCATTCTCGTCTGCTCAACAGCCCTGGGTCTTCTTTGTAGTAGTTTTCACTTCAAGATGCCTCAAATGTTTTCAGCTGCTGAAAGATCTGAACTGCTGTTCACCATCTGGACATTTGTCTTCAAAGGCCATGCTGTTTGACAGATGCAGTATGTGGTTCAGTGTTGTTTTGCTGAAAGGTCCTCCCTGAAAAAGACTTATAGATGAGATCATACATTGCTCTAAATCCTGTATATGCCATTCAGCATTGATGGTGCCTTTCCAAATGTGCAAGCTGTCAATTCCATAGGCATCAGTGCATCCACAAACCATCAGAGATGCAGACTTTTAACGTGAGCATTAGATCGTCCCTCTTCTCTTTAGTCACATTTGCCAAAATAATTTGACATTTCAATTAGCCTGACCACAGAACAGGTTTCCACTGTTCCTCAGTGAATTTTAATAAATATGCTTTGGTGTAGTGAAGACATCGGTGTTCCTCTTCTTTGCGTGATAGAGCTTTAACACAGTGAACTGTGTTCGCAGACAATAATTTAACAAAGTGTTCCTGAGCCCATGCAGTGATTTCCATTACAAAATCACGCCTGTTTTTAATGCAGTGCTGCCTGAGGACTCAAAGATCACAGGCATCCAATACTCATTTTCAATTATTTCTCTGGCTCACACAATTTTCTCCAGATTCTCAAAAACATCTGATGATATTTAGTATTGCAGATTATTAGATATCCAAAGTCTTCACAATTTTACATTTGGGAACATTCAGCACAAAATCCATAACACATATCCAAATGTTACGACCCACAAAAGTTAACACTGATGCAGAATAGATACAATAAATGCATCACGCAATATCAGCTGTTCACTTGGATCAGCTGTTCACTGCAAAATAAACATGTTTTTTATTGTGATCAATGTCTGTGAAGGTTCTCAGTCATCCAGGTCATCGTAGTCTAAGGAACTTGTAAAGAAAAGCATCTGGACTTCTTTAAGTAGCTTGAAGACGTTTCATCTCTCATCCGAGAAGCTTCTTCAGTTTTAGGGTCAAATGGTGGAGAGTCCCAGATTTAAGCTCTGTGGGAATAACCCACTAAGAGGGACAAAGGACTCCCTAATGATCCTCTACCTAATCACAACAGAGGAACCGCCTCTGAGTGTGTTGCTGGGTCTGAAGTATACTGGGATGTCGTGTTTGAGAAAACGCTCCTGAGTTACACCGGCCACATAGGGGATGACGACGAAGAAGCTTCTAGGATGAGAAGTGAAACGTCTTCAAGCCACTTAAAGAAGTCCAGACGCTTTTCTTGCCAAGCTCCTTAGACTATTATCTTCAGGTAAAGAGCTGTGCCAGACATGCAACACAACATCTTATTTTGTTATCTGTTTTCAGTTGCACACATGATATTTGCTGTTTGCTCAATTACCTCTGGCACCTCTCATTTTTCTTTATATTACAGTACTTTGCAAAAGTCTTGTGCCAACCATTTCTTTACATTTTGCTAGAAAAATGGGAAATAGGTAGAAATACAGTATATGAGGCAAAAATATAGCTTGTACACTTTCAATACAGAAATTTGGTATGCCCACTTTCATTCTTCAACACAGCCTGAACTCTCTTAGGCAAGCTGTCTGGAATTTTCTTTAAGTAGTCTTCAGGAACATTTTTCCAGGCTTCTTGAAGGACATTCAAAGCTCTTCTTTGGGTGCCGTTTCTTTCATTCTCTATCAAGATGATCCCACACTGCTTTAATAATACTGAGGTCTGGGCTCTGGGGAAGCTGATCCATCTTTTTTTTTTTTATCCTTGTATGCTTTTACTGCACTGGCAGTGACTTTGGGATCAATGAAGCCACTGCCAACAGAACATTTTACAGATGGTATTGCATAGTGGATTAAAATCTTACTGCACATTTCTGCATTCATAATTCGGACAAAATCCCCAGCACCACTGGCTGAAATGCAGCACCAAATCGTGCCAGTGCCTCCACCGTGATTTCAGACGGCAGTAGTCTCTCCCTGTTGTACCTCTTGACCTGTTGCCACTGATTTTCAGTCCACTTCTAGTTTAATTTGGCATACCCGAGCCTTTCTCATTGTTTCCCTCCCTTAACAATGGCTTCTTGAAAGTCATCCTCTCACTGAGACCATTTATTACTATTTTATATTCTTTTTCTGACGAGACTTTTGGCAAACAGTAGATGGATCAGCTGGAAGTAAAGATGTATCTCTTATTTCCCGCGTCAGGTCTTTAGTCAAGGAGCTGGATGGGGTTTTTTTTTTCCCACCTTACTCTACAGGAAGGGTTTATTATTTATACAGATCTCTCAAAACAGTACACAGAAGGCTTGGTCTGTGTTGGGAAGGGAAAAGGTGGCTTTTAGCTGGAGTTAAAAAACTGCTGTGATCAAGTGTACTTTTTTCATATTAATTCTTTTACATGTTTGACTGATCAAACTTGTGTTCTGCCATCTTGCTTTTGCATTCACTTTCACTCTCTCTGGTCTCTCTATAAATACAGGAGGGGCCGACAGTTTTGAAAGAGACGACTCACATGAATGCGTTACTGAACCAGCCACCAAAACATAAAACAGAGAACAGTGCTTGTTTGTGAGGCTAGTATCTTCCCAATGAGACAGAAATCAGGTCAGTTTGAGACTGACTGTCCATGAGATGCATATTGTATAACAGGCTACCCAACAACACTGTGTCCTAAAATACCCAGTGCTGAGCTGTAAGGTGTCCAAGTGTGTGCATGTGTAGGTGTAGGTGTGTTGCGAAAACGCAAGCGTGTGTGCGTGCGATAAATATGTGTGTGCTGAGTGGATAAAGAATGAGTGAGTCACCAGAATATGATTAATACAGTTTCTTTGCTTCACATTTATTGCCTCTGATTTAACCAACGAACTGCTTCAACTGTTTCAATTCACTGATTGATGAATCGATTGAGCTGTGCCACCTATGATTACAAGGAGGCGCTTCTTTTGATACAGGTGCTCCAAATAGGAAAGATTAAATCCTGATTAAACGATCTACTGAATCACATCTGTCGCCAAGATAATCAGTAGCTTTCAGCGATGAAGTAGCTGGTTGCTGAGACTGGCATTTCAGCTCAGCCACAGGTTAAAGTATGTGAACACTCATAATCTAATAAACCGGGGTGCTGAGCTCAGCTAGAGTTGAATAGTGCTGGTGTTTTATATGCTATTTTTATTTTGATTTAATCTGTCAGTTTGGACTACAAACAGACGCTACATATTCCTAAACTAAAATGAAGCAAAAATCAGTGATAATCTAAAATGGGATGTGGTCATTTATTTTTGCACTGATGACAGATCACAAATATCGGTTCCAAGACTTGCACTTCCTTAGGTGGGTCGTTGGTTTATTTTTACAATATAACTATGGTTCTAAAGACAGCAAACAGAGGAAGGATCTCCACCTCTGTTTATGCTCAACTAGCAGGGCTAGAGGCAGAAGTTATAAGCAGAGAAAGATGGTGGGTGACATTACTATCCGGTTGTTCAGTGATGACGCGACGAATCCTACTTCCGGGTCTAAAGTAGTCTGCGTTTAATATGGCTTTTGTGTTGTTAACATGTTTAATGTTATGTATTTTCTTCTATTTGATCTCAAAAAGCTCCTAAAACAGTCAGTAATCCCTGTTGACCTCCCTCGGCTTTTATTACCACTAATCATTTATTTAAGCTCAGTTTTTAAAACCTTAGGATGTAACTACAGCCCAGCCCATGCAACAGTATATGAATGACTAACCTCGTATTGTGGATGGATTATCTCAGTTGTTCTCCTGGCTGAAGTTTGGTCCTTTTACAGCATCCTGCCATGCGATTACATTTGTTTCTGACCACCGAGAACACTCACGTTAACTTTTATCGAGTGGAAAAAAGGTTAGCTTGTTTATATTATGCTAACATAGCTGTGTCGCTAGCGGTCACGTAGCACATCATTATACCAGCTAGCCCAACTTCAGTAACCCTACAAGCGTCACTGCTGTTTAGTTTTCTGTCTTCATTTATGCTGGAAGTGATAACAGAGCTGTACGTTTTAATTTGTTTCCAAAACCCCGCAGTCAGGACATGCTATATTGTATTTAGATAGAAGCTAGCGAGCTAACTCCCTGCTAACTTCTAACTCCGTTAAATGTCATAAATTCCGTTTTCATGGATGCCTGGATGTTAAACTCAATTGTTACACCTGGTAGAGCAGAACGCTGATCATTTTATTAAAGATGAAAGACTTTAGACAGTTTTTCAACTCTCAGTAATGCCACAGTGATCGTTTGATATATGGACCTGCAGCGGAGTTTAGACCCAGACACGGCTAGTGACGTCAGACTGAACAACCGGATAGTGATCCCAGTCTAGCTCCATTACATTCAATAGTGACTTGTGTTTGTGCTTCTGAGTCACTTTGTCTTTCATTCAGGTTTAAGTTAGTTTAAGGATCAATGTGTGGTTTTCACATTCAGGTATGTTTACTGCGATTTTTTTTTAACATATTTAATATAGTTTTTTATGCTTTGCATTAAAATTTCATTCCTCATACACTTGCTGTATACTGAATGAAGGAAAAAGTCTGCCTTTACCCTCTAACCTTAATTACTGCATAACCATGACAAAGACACTCTAACCTGAAGTGCTTTTTTAAACCAGGTGTTGTCAATGTTTTGATGACTGAGTGACAATTTAGGAAGCTAGTATCCAGGTGAGAGTGGGGAAAGAAAAAGCAAACATTTACTTTTTGAACGTTAAGCTTCCAGAGAAGCACAATTGAACCTTTAGAGTGGCGGTCACATTCCTAACCTGGCAGCGAGGTGTCACATTGTGCTTTTTAACACCATAGTAATAAGCTGGCTGTAGTGGCCCATCTTTCCCATCATGCCTGAAATGGACTGAGTGGACTGTACTCCACTGTAATCTGTTTCAGGTTTCTGTTAAGTTAAAGTTACTTTTAATTAAAGGACGTTGAGCCAGTTTTTTTCCACCCATCTTAGCATTGCACATATCCTTAAGATACTTGAATTACTGCCTGTGTAACAGCGTTGCAATGATTCAAAAATCTTAGAAACGAATATAATAATTTTCAAATTTTATAGATTCAGTGAACGAACAATTAGGTGAAGTTATTACAATTAACATCTGTAGCAGCAGCGCTTTACTGTGTGTGTATTTTAAAAATGGTATACATACAAATGCAGTTATTTTCATTCTCACAGTATTTTCCTGTATACTTACAGTTATGTGATAGTAGAGAGCCGAGCCAAAGTGAGTCACGGGACTAACCAAGGACAGATATTCGTAATTCATGTAGAGTACATTGGTATGTTTACATATACAGATAAATGACAAATATTCGAAGGTTAAGCTTCTCAAATGTGATGAATTGCAATTTGTATCATAAAAGATAAGTAAATTCAGTAAAATACTGTCACCTGTGTAAATCTATGAATGCCACTGCTTTTATTTTCACTGATAAAATAATTAAGCTAAAAACAAACTGGTTAATAATAATGTAATAGCACAGATATAAGCTCAATGAAGTCTTATCTCTGTGGCTGTCCAAATAGAGCCAGAAGTAGCCGAATTTACCTGAAATAGGAAGATAAAGCACTCCTTGTAGGGAGAGCTCAGATAACCTTTAAGCTGGCAAAAATAAATTGGTGTTGAGTCTCAACTGAGTTTCCAATAATGAGATACCCCGTTTGATACCCTGACATTGCCAAGAAGCTACGATATAAGGCTCAATGAGCATGTATCCAGTGCTGAAAGTTGATATATTGTGCAGCGATGCAGTGCGTGCTTTGGTAGTTAGAGAATAGAGCCAGTGACCAGAAACAGAAATACTGCCTTCAGTTTACTAATATTGATTTTCTGGCTGCTGTGCTTTGAATTAGTTTGAGATCAAAAGCACTTAAGACAGCTATATTGGCAGGGATAGTAACATGTCTTTTCTAGGTCACATAAATGTGGTGGTTCAAAAAGAAGACGACTCAAAGTCCACGACTTTATTAACAGTATTGAAGTAAACAGAGGGTGAAGGTTTCAGAAACCAGAGAGCAATTAAACTACCAAAGGCAAAGATCCAGAAAAAATGAAAAACCAAACAAGAAAACATAATAGGAAAAATTAGATAAGGAATGGTCAGGAGTTTATATATTCAAGGGAACAACTGGATGACTGAATTCAAGTGATGCATAAAAGAGAGCAAATAAACATAGAAGAGAAATTTCAAAATACAACAGGAAATGACTTAAAGAACCCACTAAATATCCAGAACTGATCACAGGTATATTTCTAAGAATATAGTTTAAAAAACTGATATTTGGATAGTGATCATGTGTTCCCTTAATGTTCAAAAACATGAACATTAAGGGAAATAATAAATATAATGTGATTTATTATCAGATTACATAAGGATAATGCAGAATGAGAGCTTTCTTTTCCACATCTCCTCACTGTTTATCTTGACTTTGTTCTGTTTGATTTCCATGAAGGTTTTCATTGTTGCAGGATTTTATGGCATAGATAGTACACTTACTGGCATTTGCATCTCTCTGATGCCCTGGCCGACTGATTAATGCAGACTGATGTCTGTTGATTCCATTTGCCAGAAGCAAATGGATGCACAAAGTCAAAAATTTATGTCCAAAGTCAAAGAAACAATATGAGTGATGGGCAAAGAACATAAATTTAAACAAAATTAAAGGGTAATATATGCTACTCTACATTTAAAAATATGTGTTTTTCATTACATTATTGGCAAAAATATAGAATGCAAGGCTCCTAGGAAGCAATCACAAGCTACATGCTAACTTTCTAATATAGACAGACAGACAGACAGACAGACAGACAGACAGACAGACAGACAGACAGACAGACAGATAGATAGATAGATAGATAGATAGATAGATAGATAGATAGATAGATAGATAGATAGATAGATAGATAGATAGATAGATAGATAGATAGATAGATAGATAGATGGATAGATAATGACCTCCCTCTATCTCACTTCCCTTCTCCTGTCATCCCAGTGCTATTTCATGCTCTAATTCCTTGTGACATGTGGTCTTCATTCAAATCTGTGCAGTTTCATTCATCACTCCCCGTTAACCAATAGGAAAGCTCGATGTTAGCAATGTCTGCCCACCTCTCTCCTCTGTCTCTCCCAGAGCAAATGCATACACTCTGCTGCCGTCGACTCCTTTCTCATTCGTGTATTTTGCCTTTCATTTTCATACACTGGTCTGTGCCCTTCAACCACAGTGAATGAAGACAGCGCTGCAGAGCGAACATGGTGTCAGGAGCCGTATGAGGAGAAAGATGAATAGATGGAGAGAGCAACAAGGACAGTATGTACAGAGAATAATTGGCCGTGCTGCAGGGCAGGCGAAAAGGAAGCTCAAAAACTATATCTGCATTAAAACAGGGTTTGACGGACATTTAGGACACACACACTGATGCACATAGCAAAGCTGAAAGAACCACTTAGTGAGTCGTTGTCAATGGCAGTTTGAAAGGGACAGACTTTAGTGTAATGTACCGGCGATGTTCTCTGGTGGAGGACGGAGTTTTGTGGCAAACTAACACATATCTTTTTTAATGTGAAAGAGGACTTTCATAACAGTGTGCAGTGTTTTGGAAACTGAGGCTTCACATAAATGCACACCACAACTTCATCACATTTCTCTTACTGAGCGGCTCCACTTGAGCAATCAGTTGTCTCATTGTGCTGCTTAAGATATCCTTTCTATAGAAACTGAAAATACTGAGAAATACAGGATATTAGTATTTTTTTTGCTAAAGTTTTGAGCCACGCTTCATGTCTTTGTATTTCACTTTCACAAAACCAGACTGTCTTGTAATAATTTAAAGTGGTTATGGGTAATATTTCTCCGGCCTTTGTGAAGTTCTTTCAACTGGCTGCTTTTTCAACTTTTTTCAGTCCAGCATGCCACGTCTGCCATATTCAACCTAATCACAGGAGTGTCATGTCATTAAAATGCTGCAGCACAGAAAAAGTGACAGATTTACTATCACACGCTCAACTGTACAAGCTCTTTTCCAAACAGTCAGGGCAAAAACTGAGATCATAGAAAAGCCAGTTTTTGAGTGAGGAAAAATGTAATAATTATTAGAAAAACATTATATAAATATATATATTTGCTATGAACAACATCAAATATAGTTATAGTCAATTATAGTTAGGCATGCTCAAAATTCTTATGTAATACATCTAATTTTGAATTTCAGAGTACATTTTCTGAGATACTTACAGGATATTACGCCACATTGTACAATATTGTGCAAAAGTCATGAACCACCCCTCATTTCTTTGTAGTTTGCTTCAAGGATTCTGAGTTTCTTGTCATTTTTAAAAGTGATTTTTTGAAAATCTTTCAGAGTTTTTATTTGCACACCGGCTGCTTTTTCACTCGTTTTTATTTAACTTCTCGCACCTGATCATTTTCAGAAGAAGGGACTCATATTTATGTGCTGCAAATTCTCATTTCAAACCAAAATAAAGCACACATTACATTTTCACAACCAGCAGGTTTTTGTCTGTTTATTATATTCATTTGCACAGATGTATGTGAAAACTAATGGATCATGCACTCTATTATCCTACATATAATACCTCCAAAATCCAGAGATATAATGAGCCGCCTCTTTCATGTGTTGAGCTGAAGTGAGCCCTTGGAGCTTGGGGGTGAAAGCAAGATTAAATAAAAAGAACAGGACAGTGGACGAGAAGGAGGGGAAGGACATTCAGCAAAAATGAATGCAAGTAAAGAAGGAAGGATGTTATATTTAAAAAGCAAAATACAGTCAATCAGCGATCAGATTTTATTCATGCAGCAACATCACTGTGTGGAAATATCACAGTGTTGTGGGAAGTTTGCCGAATCTCTTGACAGATTTTCAAGTACCTGCTTTTCTTCTCTACCCCTCCAGGTTTAACATTTGTAGTTTCTAGTGAAGTTACTGAGAAAAATCGATTATACATTCATCGAATGCTATAACACAAATATCTGAAAATATGACTTTTCCAAATATTTAAATGAAGACAGGATTTGCTTGTATTGCAGGCTTTTTTTAATGATTTGCACATTGATATTAGCACATAGCTTAAATTTGCCCTATTCCCATAAAACCTCAGTCATGCAGGCCTAGAGACCAGTTATTGACCCTTTATGAGAAATTAGAAATATATTACATATAATCATTGTACTACAAGTACTCTACCCAGATCATGCTAAATGCTAAACTTTCTGTTATGACAACATATTTCTCATAACAGCATTTTAAATCAAGATATCCCATATAAATGGATCATGACTTGATTGGAAGAAGCAAAAGTAATAGATTTTCATCTGATTTTTTCAATATCAGGAAACCAATATAGCACCATGTGTAATAAACATAAACAATTATAGTAGTGCATATGTGGAGATTTTTTGCTCATAAGGGGAAAACACTTCCAATTAGACCCTCAGATAAGATCTAATGTCTCTGATTGGGTTAGACGGCAAGCAAGAGCTTCATATCCTGTAACTGTAACCAAATTGGTGTGACTGTTTTGTGGTTGTTGCTGTTGTCTGCGTATTTGTAGGTGTCTTTATAAAGAAGACACATATTTTTCAGCAGTTAAACAAATATATACATAGAAAAATTCCAGTATGAACCGCACAGTTCTCATTCCAAGCTGATAAAATAATGCTGACTGTCAAAGCTGCTTTATGTCTCAGTTTCATACAAGGTGTCCTTTATGGCTTCACTGAGATGAAGCCGTCTCTCTGAACACCTCGTTTTTTAACTAAGATTATTGTGGTATAATTTACCCAAGCGTTAATAAATGAGTGGTTATTAGTGCCTAGTGCCAGGTGAAAGAAAAAGCAAAATGCCAGTGAAAAAGCAGCTGAACAGTAGGCTGGAAAAAAGCTAAACCAAGTGCAAAACAAATGGCTAAAAGGGAGACAAATCATGGCTGCTGCCATCCCTACAGCCTCTTTAAGCAAACTTTTTAGCTCCCTATAATCGGGCTAAAATCTCTCAGCTGCCAAAATTACTGTAACCAGTGTGTCAAGACACCTTGCTGTACATAACGGTGAGACACAGGAAGCATCTGTGCTTTTCAGTTCTAAGTAAGAGTAGAAACATGCTAGTACCAGTCCATTTAATTTGTGCCATGTAAGTAGCCCTGGTTTTACTTACATGGCACAAAGCTGGGCAGCCAACTGCTCACAGACATGGAGCTGCACATACAGACAAAAAATACTTTAGGGAAGGTTTTTCCTGCAGGGGACACACGAATCACTTTCGAGAAATTTTCTTTTCTTCCAGATGTTACCGTTTGTCGGGGGAATCTTCTCATTTATTCCCTTATTATGATCATTTTGAGTTTCACTGTAGCAACTGCGAGAATATAATCTCATTATTACAGAGAAAAACATTCACAGAAATGTGTTCATTTCACAGTATGAACTCACCACGGCACATAACGTGTTCAAGATAACAGAGGAAATGGAAACCAGTACGCACGCCACCACGATCAGATCAAGAAGAATGTATGAAAGAACACATGTAACCAAATCTGTAATTGACTGAACAGATCTGAGTGCTGCAGAGTGGAGTGTGGGGATTTGTATGATCAAATGGGGGGGGGGTGTCTAAATATAGGATACTGCTGCATGATTTCCTCCGCTAGGCCTGGGATTCACCCAGCTGAGAAAGAAAGAGGACAGGAAAGGAAAGGAAAGCTAGGGCCACACATTACAAGACAGATACAAGGAGAGATGTAAGCTTAGTCACATGGCTCTGCATCCATCCCCATCCATTACAACACAGTGGAGTGCCAGCAGCACAGTAATCTCTGAGGATCTGTCTATTAATGCTGGCCAGTGAACAATCTGTCTATGGTCTCACCATGCTATGAGTTGTAGTAATCAGCATCTTCGGCAGGTCTGTCAGAATGAAATCTCATATAATCCTGGCCAGGCTTAATTCCGACTTTTGGCAACTGAGGATGATTTTCTGCCAAACAAACATGTCTTTAAGTGTTTTTTCACAATACTGTTGTCCACTGTTTTCTGATATATGTCTCGTTTTTGGGGCTTTTCCCCCCCATTTTTTGTTTTTCCCTATTAATAGTTAGTAAGTAACTCATGTGTGTTTCATCTTTAATGATAGAAACCCTATTTTTGTAGTGGGGTTTGCAATGCAGTTTCATAAGAAATTCAAGCTCTGGTGCAACCAGGTGCCACTCAACTGTGATCAAAATGCAAATTTTCACAGATCAATACATGTTGTGTAATTCATGATCCAGTTGAAAGCAGCAGAAAGTTTGAAGATTCAACAGCACAGAGTTACACATATTAACACAATTCGTTTATGTAATACACCAAATTTAAAAAAAAAAAAAAAAGTCTTATTCAGCAGCTGGTGATAATAGACTCATCAACCAGGTCAAGGTTTTGTATGGGCTTTTTATGTGGGAGACAGAAAGCGGCAGAATAAAAGAGTTTATTCATTTTTTCTTCATATTATGTGCCTGTGGAACTTTTTTTGAAATTGATGCTGATAATGTATTTTAGAGTTGTTTTAATCTAGCGTAACAGAAACCCAGCCTTTTTAAGTTTGTGAAGCTTTAGAATTGAACAATTAAGGCCTTTAACTTACTGGTTGTCTTTTTTTCATTGTAACCTTCATTTTAAGATTTTATATATAATACAACATGACAAAAAAAAAAGCTTTAGCTTTAAATAACTTTAAGATGGTCTCACATTTGATCCTACAATACTTTGGTATACAATAGAGTTCTGATATTTAAAAGTAAGTAATATTGTGTATTTACTTTTTACCATGTTGGACATTAATTTCTCATTTTTCCTTTTATGGAGAAGATGGAGTTTTTTATGATGTGCAGAAGTACTAAAGGCAAAATAGTAAGTTCACTTAGTCTACTATAAAAATAAGATCAGGTACAACCAGTGACTGTAGAAAACAATCTTTTATACAGTCATTGGGTACAACCAAAAAGTATACTTACTGAAAAAAAGTGGATTAGAATTAAATAACCTTAAATGTTCTTTCATTTTAAAGCGCCATCTCTGCACTTGCCCAAATGCAATATATCATATTATTTTATTTGTTATCTTTTTTTTCCTACATCTATCTCTATGGTTTAGTGCCACAATAGACTGGCCACCTCTCCACGGTGTCCAACCTGTCTGCGTCCCTGAAGTGAAAATTTAAGAAAATGGATCGATGAGTTTTATTTTGTTTGATAGTCAGTTTCTTAGAAATCATAGATATCTAAAGAACAAAAAGGCCCACATGCAGTATACATCTTTCTGTAAGGCAGGTATGAGAAACCCGTTTTTATACTGTGGGCCACAACAGCCCGCTTTGATTTAATTTATATAGCACCAAATCACAACCGTCACTCCCATTCTGTCGGTATAAGGAGGTTTAACTGCACATTTAATTATTTGAAGATATCATGGTATAAGTATATATCTGTCAGCATGACTTGGGTTTAAGTTGTGGGAAATAAATGTGTAAGCTCACACTCAAAACCATGCAGTGGACAAGACTGGAGTCTTTCCGTGGCTAATTCTGGCCCCTGGGCCTTATGTTTGACACACCTACTGTAAAGGTGTTTGAGATGGTTAACTTAATCTACAGCAGTGTACGGGAGTGGCTGTACCTCAGGTGGTAGAGCAGGTCAGCTGCTAACCGGTTGGTGGTTCGATCCCAGGCTCCACCAGTCTGCATGCCAAATATCCTCGGGCAAGATACTAACCCCATGTTGCTCTCTGATGCATCCATCGGAGCGTGAATGTGTATGAATGTTAGATAGTAAGCACTTAACAATTTAGAAAAAGTGTTTGTGTGATTGGGTGAATGAATTAGTTGTATAAAGCGCTTTGAGTGCTCAGAGTAGAAAAGCGCTATATAAAAACCGGTCCATATACGACGGAAAAAATACCATGGAGAAAAAGGAAGTGTACATTCAACAAAATTGCATTTATATACATTTTGGCCTGTTTTGTATTTCCGATGCTTTTTTTCCCTTTTATTTATATAGTTCTGCTCCAAATATATAGTTTCCAAATGCAAAAACAAAAGTGAAAGATTATGCAGAAGAGAATCAGTCAAAATCAAATCAGTGGGTCTTCTAGTTACAAGCAGACCTGTCACGTTTTCATTTGTGGAATAGAAAGGCTGTGAGTGACATCCAGTGGCTTGTCGTAGACTCCAGCCTGTTGTAGAAGGACCCACCAATCAGCAGGAGGCGCTGTCACCATCCACATCTGTTCTTCTGCCGCTAACTTCCTCTCTTGGCTCCACTCTTTATCTTTTTCTGCTCGCTCGGGTTTTCTTTCTCTTCCGGTTGTCGTCTGTTCGTGTGGCAGGTATCTATTTTCCCCAACTCGGGGACTCTTAAAAAATCCTCATCAATCTGAGTGTATTTCATATGTTTGCAAAGAAACAGACAGTGATTTAGATGAGGGGCTTTCTTAATGATGGATCCATGGCAGTATTGTTTAGATGGGATCCCAAATAAAGCCTGAAAATGACGTTCAAGGCGTGTTAACGCTCTGTGTAGCAGAGCTGTAGTTTCGCAGTAGCTTCCGACCACCAGGCAGTCTTTCTAAGCACAGCCCAGCCCAGCCGCACAGTCATTTTTTAAAATTATTATTTATTTCATGTGTAGTTTTATATCATAATTCTGTTGCTACCCAGAATTTTTTCCGACGGACACAGCTGGTTGAAATGAATGAAGCATCGTTAGCCACCTGATGCTAATCCAATCCCAGTTAATACTGATGATAACTACAGATTAAGGTCTGATGCGCATTTCTCCCTCATTTTCTCTACTTTTAGATTAACCAGCGTCGAAATGGCCAAGTCTAAGAACCACACAACCCACAACCAGTGTAAGTAACTGCTGAAGTAACTGTAAAGTCGTTTTACCGAGATGTGGTGCTGTTGCGTTAGCTTTGAGGTTTAGCTACTTGCCTGTAGTTAAATATTGCAAAGCTAGCTGCTTTGTATTAATTGTCGCTCCTTTTTATTTGAACAGCTCGGAAACACCACAGGAATGGCATCAAGAAGCCACGATCACAGCGATATGAATCTCTGAAGGGGGTGCGTACTGTTACAATTTTACATGTTTGTATCTTTGAAAAAAACAAAAACAAAACGGGTTTTGTGAACATGATCTGCAAGGCAAGCATGCAGCTCATGGTCAAATCCTCTGTAGTAAAGTGTGCTTTGTATAACTTTTGTAATGAAGTGAGTGGATGTTATTGCCTTAAAATGTAATATGGAGTATTTCTAAATTTAAAACGTTGCATTGGCGCTTGCTTGCAGCAGCATTTACAGTTACAGCGTTTTCTGTCAGCCTTTTCCAGTGTGCTACTGTTACTAGTGACTTTCTAATTTGGAGAATGAATATTTTGAAAGAAAACGACAGCAATAGTATTGATAGCATTATATGCAGTGACATAATTTCAATGTGTGGACAAAAGTAGCCCAGGCAGTGTTTTCCCTGACAATTTCCTGTGAAATTATAAAATGGCTGTTTAACAAATGGTAACTCATCAGGTGTTGTACATCTGGTCAAGCTTTTTAAAGAGTAGTTTAAAGCCCTGTTTTTCCGAAATGTAATCACAATTGTAACTACTTACATCCATCATTTGTTCTTCCTAGAGTTGAGGTATTTATTTACATTTGGATCGCAGATCAGCAGCAGTTGGCGTAGCTTGATTTGATTCAATAGTGCTTTTGCATGAAGTAGCAAATACCAATCAAAAGGACCGAAACTGTGAAGCAAGCTTTTTTTCTATGTTTAGTTGGAATAGTTTTTTGCGTATTTAAGTACTGGACCCTTATTAATTAAAGTTATTAATTAAAGTTATTAATTTATTTATTTTCAAGTTGTTGAAGTAATTCCCTTTGGTAACAAATCATCTCTGGAGCGTGACAAGTGGTTCATGCTCTAAGACAGGCCCTACCTAGTCTCCTTGAGGTTTCTTCCTGTTGAAAGGAAGTTTTTCTTTAGCAGTTTTGCCCAGTGCTTGCTCATAGGGTGTTTGTTGGGACAGTAGGGCCTTTACCTTGCAATATAAATTACCTTCAGGTGACTATTGTTCTGATTTTTGGAAATCCAAGTAAAACAAACATATTGAATTGAAGTATTAGCAACGTAAAGACACACCTTTGCTACAGCTGTGGGCTCGAATCATCAGAATGTGCATTCATCAATTATTTAGCTACCGCCCACCCAAGCTAATTTATTAATTCCTTAAAATGGTTGCGTTCTGGATTGATGATTAATTCAGAGACCTGCTCCCAATCAGGCATAAACACAGTGACATGACAGGCAGGTTGGTTTGAAATTATATAGATAGGCCAGTTAATTGTCATATTTATTTACTTTTTTTTTTTTTTTTTTTTTTTACATTAAAGAAATTGGATCACTGCTGAAAGACCTCCTGGTTATTATTATAATCTGGTTATTAAAGTGTGTGTGTGAATGTGCAGAGTAACAGAGAGGTCCTTGGTAATTTTGGATTGTTGGATTAGGTAAGGTTTAGGTTTATCAAAGTTTCATTTAGGTTAGCACTGTTTTAATACATGATACAAAGCTGCTAACATTACTCTGTCTGCCCAAAGCTCTCGCTAACCTGTTAAAATGAAATAATTATTTTTGCATTGTGTTATTAAAGTTTATTTTGCTTCGAAGAAAACTTTCTGAACTTTCAGTTCAGTGAACCTGCTAACTACTTGTTTACTTTGTTGCAGGTGGACCCCAAGTTCCTGAGGAATATGCGCTTTGCTAAGAAGCACAACAAGAAGGGCTTGAAGGCAGCACGGAAGGCCGCTATGGAGAAATAAGCAGCTAGCCCATCACCTCATGTCTGTCAGAGTCCATTTTGTGTTACCATCATCAAAATAAAGCTATGCTTTGTTAACACACCAACATCTGATTGTTCTTTATTGAGGTTCCTGCTTCTCTCTGGTTTTATAGAATAAATTATGTTATTGGTTATTAAGGGTTTATTTCTTTCTAATGTGTCTCTAGTTTGTTCATCGAAACTGAAAGTATGTAGAAAACTGGATAATGGTTGAGTTTGAAATATTGCAAAGATTGGGGGGGGATGGTTTTAATCAGGATAGATGAAGTTTGATTGCACAACCTCAATAGAAATAAGAACTTTCTCTAGATTTCTAAAATCACTAACAAGCTGTGACAGAAATATATTCTAATAAGGAAGGGAGTTGAATAAATCAAGTTGACTTCTAGCATCTTTTTTCCCCTTTCCTTAATCCCATGCAAAGATTTGAAACACCATGAATGGAAGTCATGAAAGTGTGATATTACCATGTGAAAACACAATCATTGCACAGGTGTTATCACATGGGTAATAACTAAAGCAATTCAACACCAGGAAGTGAAGTGATGGACCTCCTTGCTGCCAGAAAAGCTTCACCTGTCTTGACAATGATATTTACTCATTTCGTGTTTTGATGATGTTGTCAGTCTTTAACATATGACTGCCCACTGCTTCACTGAGTGAATGGGTTAAATGCAGAGAGGAATTTCCCCACGGGGATCAATAAAGTACACTTTCTTCTTCTTTCTTTCTTTCTTTTCTTTCATATTAGACCCAAACCGCCCATACAGTGGGGCTGAGATCTGATGACTTATAGCATTTTCACATCTTTTGTGCCCTATCCATGGCAGAGAATTGTTATTCCACAAAAAAACCTGTAGAGGTGGAGTCAACTAGAGCAAATACCCCCCCCCCCCCCCCCCCCCTAAAAAAAAATGCATAGAGGCTGAACATATAGTGTATAGTGTTTGTATCTTAGGAAGTAAGTTTACTGAAAATATAGGGTAGTCAAAATGTTTAAGTTTTTTTTAATTGAAAAAAAAAGTTTAAAACTTGTGGTCGATTTTTAAACCTTTAGTAGATGGCATATAGTCATAGGAATGAACAGAATAAAATATAAAAAGAAAGAACCAAAGTGGGAACAAAATATAATTTAGTCGTAGTAAAAGTTAGTTAGTAAAACAAGTAGATTAATAGTGCTTTTTAAAAACACGAATTTCGTTATTTAAAAAACAAATCACTGAATTTGAAGATAAGATTAGGAGATGTTTTTGTGGAGTTTTGTTTTTGTTTTGTTGTTCTTGTCTATGTAATTTAGCGTTTTATTTTTATTTTCATGCAACAACGTTGTTTGCCGTCCATTAGTCGTCACTTCCGCTCACGCTCTGACTCCAGCTTGCATCATTTCTCGTGTCTTGTCAGCCGGGTTCGGACAGCATGTGAGTACCTGCATTCAAACTTAGTAATGGCCTTAATATGAAGGTTTGGTCGCAGCAACACTGCGCTGTACGGCTGTCAGTGTGAGTGAGCGACTGAACGTAATTTTTAATAAACTTTGCGTTTCCTTCAGCTACAAGCTAACTAACTGAAGCGCCGACTTACTAGCTTAACCTTCCAGCTAACAACAAGGAGGCGTCATTTCTCGGATGCGAACTGACTGCTGTGGAAAATTGATTTATCAGATTTAATTATCACTTTGGTCAAATTTAGAGTGATTATATGTCGGAGGTAGAAATAACATATATCTAGGTTTGACTTCAGGGTTAAACATGATTCCTAAAAAAAAGGGACAGCATGTTTTGCTAAGAAAGTATTGAGCTCTGACAGGTTTTTGGCACATCAAAGAATGAGAGTCAGAGTTATTATAATTTTTTAGGTTTTGCATTTAGTTTACAAATTGGTTTTGCCAGTTTCAGTTTATTGTTTGAAAATGTGCTCGGTTTTAGTCCTTTTAGTTAGGGAAGTCAGTACAGGGTTACAATAAAATACAGAAGTCTGTGAGAGAAGTTAACTCACAGTGTTGCATACCTCCAAAGTCTCAATAAACATGACTCATCAGGCAAATTGTGATTATTATTATTATTATTTTCTTTTTTTTTACTAATCTAACAAATACTAAAACTACTGTAGTTTTGTGTTATTATTTTTGTTAACTTTTTTTTTTCGCATGCAGCTTTAGATTTTAGTTTTATTTTTAGTTAAGAACCTTTATCAGAGGAGCGTGAAAGGCATTCATTTAGAAAATATGCTTACAGGTAGTTTCGTTAGGCGTTGGCTCTGTTTAGTTATTTGATCAGAAACTTTTGCGTAGTGGAGTCTAAAAGTTTTTACCTTGAAAGTGAGATTTAATTATTCACTTTTATAAAATAGGCATAACTAGGGATATTTTAATAGGTGATCCTTTATAGTTCTAGTTTGTTAATGCATTAAAAAAAATTGTGCATGTGATGATCTTGGCAGGAAGTACAAACTATAATTCCTGTTCTGTGAGTGTAACATTTGAGTTTTGTTTGTCCTCACAGACGCAATGGTGGAGCGGGTTCCTGAAAACATTAACTTTCCCTCTGAAGAGGAGAAGATTATAAACTTTTGGAATGAAAAGGACTGCTTCCAGGAATGCCTCAAACAGTCCAAGAACAGACCCAGGTAAGTCCAGTTGCAAATTTCCATGTTCTTCTTGTATCTGTATGGGTTTTCTCTAGGTGCTCCCATTTCCTAACGAACAAAACATATTTACACACAAGCTGTGAATAACCTAAGATAATACTGAAATTTGGTTGAAGTGTGTTTAGATTAAGTTAGCTTTTTGCTTGGAATGTGTTGGTTCGGACAATCTCCAGTATAAACGTCTAAAAATCCACCATTTATTATAACTTATTGTAAAACACTTACGAACAGTTCTTTTAAATGTAATAGTCATAGTATAGTCAATATATGACTTATAGCTGCTAACAATCTGTATTTGAGCAGACATAATTTTGTTGTATCGCTTTAATGCTGGGTGTTTTATAAGGATTGGTTTTAAGCGTTCTGGCAGCTGGTAACTATGGAACGCCAGGACTGCCATAATGAATTAATTAAATACACCATTAAATAATTAATTAAATGTGTCAATAATTAATTAAAATTGGAATTAATTAATTAAATAAATAGTTATGATATATGTAATTAATTAATTATTGACACATTTAATTAATTATTTATGTATTTCACGTTTTAATTAATTATTGACACATTTAATTAATTAATTATTGACATATTTAATTAATTATTTATGTATTTCACATTTTAATTAATTATTGACACATTTAATTAATTATTGACACATTTAATTAATTATTTAATGATATATTTATTTATTTCATTTTGGCAGTCCTGACGCCTGGCTCTCATCATGAAATAATTTTATCTGTCAGCCTCACCCATCAAACTCAGGGGGCGGGGTTAACGCTGATCGAGTCAAAACCATTGCTTTGGCCTGGTGGCCATTGTTTCTAGCACACAACAACCGGCATGTGGAAGCTAACAGAACTGAGCTTTGAAAAACCCTGTTTGTGTGTTACCAAATACCGTTTTAATATTTTTTTAGCCGAGAATGTAGTGGTTTAATCTTCATGTGTCTGGTCGGTTTGTCAAGATACAGCCTCTTTGCAAAAGTGTTTCGATGATTTCGGAGATGTCGTCCCAGTCTCACGGCAAAGCGTGGGATAGACCCGCTCGCCTCGCAAGCAATCCCACCGACAAAGCGCAGGCCCCGGTACACAGCTGTAGTAACCCCCGCTGACTTCTTTTACTGAGGTTATATTTATCGGTGTTTTATTTCCTGATGTTCTTATGTGTCCTACGTGTTTCAGTCGCCAATTCTGAATTATAACTAACATTAAAAACATGTTTAAGGAGGAGAGAGAGCAAATAAATCTGTTTAACATCTGATCTTTGGGTTTTTGTTCAGTAATCAGCGTGACCTGTGTATAAACACATAAAAGAGATAACGTTGGTGTTTCCGTCATGTAGTAACTGCTGGCTTTAACTGTACAAAGGTTGTTCGACACTATGAAACACATACAGACTTCATGATGTTCGGCTAATATTTTTATTGTGAATATTAATCATGCTGACCTCGCTCTGTACACCACGGAGCGAGGTCAGCACATCCACGATATCCTCAGCTCCATGAGTTAACACAAAGTTTCCCAGCTGACTATCTAACTGCCAACTATTCCAGAGACGTGAAAATATACAGCATCGGGGCGATCGTGGCTCAAGAGTTGGGAGTTCGCCTTGTAATCGGAAGGTTGCCGGTTCGAGCCCCAGCTTGGACAGTCTCGGTCGTTGTGTCCTTGGGCAAGACACTTCACCTGTTGCCTACTGGTGGTGGTCAGAGGGCCTGGTGACGCCAGTGTCCGGCAGCCTCGCCTCTGTCAGTGCGCTCCAGGGTGGCTGTGGCTACAATGTAGCTTACCATCACCAGTGTGTGAATGTGTGTGTGAATGGGTGGATGACTGGATATGTAAAGCGCTTTGGGGTCCTTAGGGACTAGAAAAGCGCTATATAAATACAGGCCATTTACCATTTACCAAAGAAAAGTGTAAGAGACTCAGCAGCAGATTAGAATAACAGTTATACATTTAATAAATCACCAAATGAATCCAAGAAACGAGCAAACCTGTTCCGACAATTTGAGTTTGTATTCCCTCAGCTGCAGACTCGCTGCTGTTTAAATGTTTGAAAAGGAAGATTAGATATAAACAAACGTCAAACATAGACTCAGTCTGCCTTCACATTTGATATGAGGCCAGCACGTATAGTGGCCTCAGCAGGCTGAAATACTGAAATACTGAAATACACGTGCTATATCTTAAACTATGATATAAACAGGGAGGTCCTATTAACATGTTTAGTTTTAAAGGACACCTTCCTGCCTTTAGTCTCATTCATGAGCAGTATTCGTTTTCTTCTAACATCCAGAAGTCTGCACAATGTGTTTCATAGTTTGTAACAAGCCTTTGACAGGTAAACATAACATGACCGAAAAAGCAAAAAAAAAAAAAAAAAAAAAAAAAGAGAGAGAGAGAGAGAGAGAGAGTGTTGACATAAGAAGAGAAAATGCTCTCAATTATGGAGACAGGCAAATGGTTCATTTATGTTTGATGTGTGTTTATTCCTCCCTAAATATCGTCGGTGAAGTTCGCCATGCACGTCAGATTTTCCTGCGCATTTTTATACCTCTGCCAACAGAGAGAGAAAAAAAATCACATTCTAACAGACAGCTGGTGCTTAGAATACAGTTGAATAACTATTAAAAAACAGATGATATTTAGATGATAGTTCAGTCTAACACATGTGCCAGTGAACCATTAAACGTCTGTGAAACTATGCAGTTATGAAACGTAACTTTAACCTCAGCCAAACCGATTTGCTCAGTTGTAAATAAAACAGCGAAGTAAACGTGACCCGACAGACAGAACCTGAGTGAATGAAGTCCAGCGTTTAACCACTGAGAGCTAAAACTCAGCTGAGGTTTGAAAGCTGTGTGCCGGTGATTGGACATCAGCCGCTGATAAAGCTGGTTCGCCTATAAAGTGCTCTGTAAGGAAACAAGCTCCAGCAGCTCTGCGCTCGGGGAAAATACTATATTTACTTATCTTGTGCAGTTAAACTGTGACTATCACCAGGTAACTAGGCGTGTTTCTTGAATTAGCAGCAGGTGTTAAACAGCTGACAGATGAGGAGGAGGATGCATGCAGGTAAACTGAGGGTCTGCTGAGCTGATCGCTGGTTTCGTGAGAAAAATGTCAGCTCGTTCTTTATGTTACAGAAGCACAGAGACACAAGACCAGGCGGAAAGAGACGATCGTTCGGTGAAAATGAGAATCTGCGAATGCAACATGTGGAACACGGAGAGTGGAATATGTAAACAAACCGGTTAATGTACCCCCTCGGTGCGCTCTGCATGCTAACTGTTAGCAGAGCTAGTGAAATCTCTGAAAACATCTGAGCACTTTTGCAAGCATGTTCTATGTTGACAACCTGACCAGACATACGGCGCGACATTCGCGGCTAAAACACTGTTAAAAGTGTAGCTGGTGACAGAAAAACGGGGTGTTTTAAAACTACACCACCACCATTGCTGCCTGTGATTTGATCTGCATTCTGGGATAACTGGCTGCCCCAAGTCTACACAAGCAATCGATTATCTAGGATCGACCTGTTTTGACTTACTTTGCACGGCAACCAATCAAATGTTAGAGAAGCTGCATGGGCAGCGTTAACCCCGCCCCCTGAGTTTGATGGGTGAGGCTGACAGATAAAATTATTTCATGACGAGAGCCAGGCGCCAGGACTGCCAAAATGAAATAAATAAATATATCATTAAATAATTAATTAAATGTGTCAATAATTAATTAAATGTGTCAATAATTAATTAAAATGTGAAATACATAAATAATTAATTAAATGTGTCAATAATTAATTAATTAAATGTGTCAATAATTAATTAAAATGTGAAATACATAAATAATTAATTAAATGTGTCAATAATTAATTAATTAAATGTGTCAATAATTAATTAATTACATGTGTCATAACTATTTATTTAATTAATTAATTCCAATTTTAATTAATTATTGACACATTTAATTAATTATTTAATGGTGTATTTAATTAATTCATTATGGCAGTCCTGGCGTTCCATAGGTAACAGCCAGAGAAAATAGTTGTATTTCCTGATTGTCCAGTTTTATTTCTTACCAGTGTCTGAGTCATGTGAGGTCCATTGGAAAAAACAAGGTAGCTATGAAAAGTGTGTATGGTGTATGGTAGTATAATATCAGAAAGCACAAATACTGTGTTATCATTGCGTCACAGCTATGATGTTCTAGATTCAAACCTGATTATCAGCTGGGCCTTTTCTGTTAGAAATTTGCATATTCTTCTTGTATCTGTATGTTTGTTTGTTTTTTTTTGTTTGTTTGTTTGTTTTTGGAGTCAGCTCCAGCCCCTCGTTGACCTTGACTGGATAAGTGGTTAAGAAAATAACCTGTTGTTTACCTCAGGTTAAAACTTGGCTCTCAAAAAAAGTGTAATGAAAGTCAAAGTGAAAGTAAAGTGTTACACTTTCCATTATTCTTTCATAGCTTAGGATCATATCTGTGTTATTTTCATATTCATTCTTCAAATTTGACTTGCAGATCAAATCAGGAAGCTTTTCTCAATCTACACTCTTAACTAAAGTTAAAACATTTATTTTCATCAGCAACTGTGAGAAGGTTATTTATGCTTTAATTACATGGAGACTGGATTACTGTAATTCATTATATATTGAATTGAGTAAAAACACTAATATCACAGTTGTTATTACTGGTGTGTCAAAGTGCAGCTCCTAGACTCCTGACTGGTACCTGGAAGGATGATCATATTTTGCCTGTTTTTAAATCGTTACACTGGCTTTTTGTGAAAATATTATTACTCATATATAAGTGATTGTAAGAAAATGATCCAGGTTATGACCCATGTCGTTCACTTAGATATCTCACTCAGATATCCTGTGTCCCACATTGCTCACTCCAGCGATAAGCAGATTTTAGTAATTGCAAATTCCTTATTGTCTCATATTCCTGACCGGAGATTGTCTCATACAGCCCAAGTCCAAAACTCTGGAATTGGGTCATCTACCTACTAATAGTATTTAAATACCAGCTGAAATCATACCTCTTTTTAATAGCTTTCTCAGATTCTGACTTACAGTGTCATTCTCCCTAATGTGTCTCTCTTATTATTTTATGATTTATTATTCTCTAAATATTAAAACTTTGTGCCTTTTCATTTGATTATTTTTATTGGTCTTAAATGATTTGTTTTTCTTTTAAGTATTGATAGATTTATTTGCTGTGTGCTGTATAAATAAATGTATAGCATGTTGCGAGTTTGTTTTACCAGTTAACAAAAATGCTGTTCCACATAGAAGTATTCAAGATTTGCATTTGCTACCTATCTCTCAAACCAGGTACACCTTCTACGATGGACCTCCCTTTGCTACTGGTCTACCCCACTATGGTCACATCTTAGCTGGTACCATCAAGGACATTGTTACTCGCTTTTACCACCAGAGTGGCTTCTATGTGGACCGGCGCTTTGGATGGGACTGTCATGGCCTACCTGTGGTAAGAATTTGCCATAGCTGTCTTTTTAATGTTTCAATTCAATGTTACAATGTGGTCTGTTAATATTTAGTATTTGTCAAATCCTGTGTGTTTTATGTAGGAGTATGAGATTGATAAGACTTTGGGGATCAAAGGACCAGAAGATGTGGCCAAAATGGGCATTGCTGAGTACAACAAGCAATGCCGAAGCATTGTAATGAGATACTCCAATGAGTGGGAGGTGAGTCCAGTGTATCTGACTAAGAGCAAAACACAGTTTACACTAAATAGTTGGGCTAGGTTCATGTTGAATGTTGTGGTGAATTCCTTGCCATTTGTAAGCCTGCATAACGAGTGACCTTCTAAAGTAGTTGTAAATATGTGTTACCTCTAAATTCATATCATAAAAATCTATAACAAATCGCCCTGCATATATTTACCATGGTAATTTGTTCTTTTCATTTTCACGTGCGTTTGTAATTGTATCTAGGCTTCAGTAAAGCGAATGGGACGATGGATTGACTTCCAAAATGACTACAAGACCCTTTACCCATGGTTCATGGAGACTGTCTGGTATGTATGTAAAAAGGGGAAAAAATGCACGTTTTTATAAAGACTTGTTTTGACTGCAGCAATTGCAAAAACATGGTGTGGGGCTATGGAAGGGTGCTTTTGGATTGGCAATGTGCAAATTTCTGAACACAAATGCAGCCAGTTTATTTCAACAATGAGCAGCAGAATCTACCAAGAGCAGTGCAAATCAATGAAATGCACCTGAAAGAGAATCTGTATATTCATGGGGACTAAGTAGGGTCTCTGAGGTTTTGGGTAGCTGTTATCTGGCTAAATCTGACAGCTCAGGCAGAACGCAGGATTTATCCTGAGAGGGGGTGCTTTGTCATTAAATAAGACCAACACGCATGATGTGTGTCAGACACACAAACCATTACTTCATGTTAGGTCCTGACTATTCGGGCATTAAGTTGCAAATACAGTGGGGCAAAAAAGTATTTAGTCAGCCACCGATTGTGCAAGTTCCCCCACTTAAAATGATGACAGAGGTCAGTAATTTGCACCAGAGGTACACTTCAACTGTGAGAGACAGAATGTGAAAGAAAAATCCATGAATCCACATGGTAGGATTTGTAAAGAATTTATTCGTAAATCAGGGTGGAAAATAAGTATTTGGTCAATAACAAAAATACAACTCAATACTTTGTAACATAACCTTTGTTGGCAATAACAGAGGTCAAACGTTTACTATAGGTCTTTACCAGGTTTGCACACACAGTAGCTGGTATTTTGGCCCATTCCTCCATGCAGATCTTCTCGAGAGCAGTGATGTTTTGGGGCTGTCGCCGAGCAACACGGACTTTCAACTCCCGCCACAGATTTTCTATGGGGTTGAGGTCTGGAGACTGGCTAGGCCACTCCAGGACTTTCAAATGCTTCTTACGGAGCCACTCCTTTGTTGCCCGGGCGGTGTGTTTTGGATCATTGTCATGTTGGAAGACCCAGCCTCGTTTCATCTTCAAAGTTCTCACTGATGGAAGGAGGTTTTGGCTCAAAATCTCACGATACATGGCCCCATTCATTCTGTCCTTAACACGGATCAGTCGTCCTGTCCCCTTGGCAGAAAAACAGCCCCATAGCATGATGTTTCCACCCCCATGCTTCACAGTAGGTATGGTGTTCTTGGGATGCAACTCAGTATTCTTCTTCCTCCAAACACGACGAGTTGAGTTTATACCAAAAAGTTCTACTTTGGTTTCATCTGACCACATGACATTCTCCCAATCCTCTGCCGTATCATCCATGTGCTCTCTGGCAAACTTCAGACGGGCCTGGACATGCACTGGCTTCAGCAGCGGAACACGTCTGGCACTGCGGGATTTGATTCCCTGCCGTTGTAGTGTGTTACTGATGGTGACCTTTGTTACTTTGGTCCCAGCTCTCTGCAGGTCATTCACCAGGTCCCCCCGTGTGGTTCTGGGATCTTTGCTCACCGTTCTCATGATCATTTTGACCCCACGGGATGAGATCTTGCGTGGAGCCCCAGATCGTGGGAGATTATCAGTGGTCTTGTATGTCTTCCATTTTCTGATGATTGCTCCCACAGTTGATTTTTTCACACCAAGCTGCTTGCCTATTGTAGATTCACTCTTCCCAGTCTGGTGCAGGTCTACAATACTTTTCCTGGTGTCCTTCGAAAGCTCTTTGGTCTTGGCCATGGCGGAGTTTGGAGTCTGACTGTTTGAGGCTGTGGACAGGTGTCTTTTATACAGATGATGAGTTCAAACAGGTGCCATTCATACAGGTAACGAGTGGGGGACAGAAAAGCTTCTTACAGAAGACGTTACAGGTCTGTGAGAGCCAGAGATTTTCCTTGTTTGAGGTGACCAAATACTTATTTTCCACCCTGATTTACGAATAAATTCTTTACAAATCCTACCATGTGGATTCATGGATTTTTTTTTCACATTCTGTCTCTCACAGTTGAAGTGTACATCTGGTGCAAATTACTGACCTCTGTCATCATTTTAAGTGGGGGAACTTGCACAATCAGTGGCTGACTAAATACTTTTTTGCCCCACTGTATATGCTGTACTCTTGAGTTTTTGGTTTCTTTTTCTCTGCATGCTTTGTGACAGTGCAGTTGTTTGTTTTAGCCAACCGAAGTAATCAGACTGATCTGGTTGCACCAGCTTCTGCAAAATCCCAAAATACATTCAGTGAGACTTGACCATTATGTTGTAGAATTTAAACAATTGCCTGTTGTGTTCTATGTCAGTGTGATCCCACACCAATTCAGTAATGTTGTCTGATATGGTAAATGGATACTTATTATAGTGCTTTTCTACTCCAGTTGAACACTCAAAATATTTTGTTTTTCCATTCTATGTTCAGATTTTTTTTCTATCCATCTATGCTTTTACTACGTGGGCAGTATGTTTGGGATCATTGTAATGAATGAAAATGAAGCTGTTGCCAATCACATGCTTTACTGGTGGTATTGCATGGTGGTGTGACAGTACTTTGCAGCCTTCATAGTTCAATCAATTTCGACAAGCTCTTCAATGCCACTGGCTGAAATGCAACCCCAAACCATGGCAGAACCTCCACGTGTCTTACAAATCACTGTAGACACTCACTGTTGTATCTGTCTCCTGACCTCCTCCATACATATTGATGAGGAGAAATCTCCAGTTTGGATTCTTCACTCAGTCAGACCTGCTGTCACTGATTTTCAGTCCAGTTCTTGTGCAATTTGGCATACCCCAGGCTTTTCTCTATGTTTCCCTTCCTTAAGAGTAGATTCTTGACAGCTATCCTTCCACTGAGAGCATTTCTGATGAAGCTTCAGTGAAAAGCAGATAGAGGGACAGATGCATCTCTCAGGTTTTCCATAAAACTTTACAGCATGCTGAGATACACAATTTTTCATCTAAAATTTGCTCTTTCTCAAAGAATCTGAAAGAATTGGTTCTCCTCTAAGTTTGACATAACATAACATTGACAATAACAGACAACTTGCAGGTGTAAGAAACTACAACTAAAAGGCTTTTTGTCAATTTTTAACCAACAAATTATTGAGTTGACCTTGAATACCTTGGTGGATACAATACATAATTTAACAAGTAACTTTACCCCACTCTACACCCCTACAAAGTTTTATCAGAATTCATTCAAAACCTTTTAAGCTTTTGTGTTTAAAGACAAAAGTGCATGCAAACACTATGAGGTGTGGCTCAAGAGATTTGCACGCTATTGAAAATGAAAGTTATTTATGGATATAGAGCCCTCTGCATGTACACTCAAAATCTTAACAAGTATATTTGTCTTATTTCTAGTTAAAATATCTCATTACACTTAAAATAAGACAAAATCAGCTACAAAGCAACATTCCAGTAAGCTATATGAACTTGTTTCAAGACAGTGAATCTTGTAACTAGAGAAAAACTAAATAATTTTCACTTGTTTCATTGGCAGATTTCTTTTCACTTATTTCAAGTCAAAATATCTTGTATTAAGTGAAAAAAGCAACATGTTTAGCTTGTGTTAGTCAGTTGTTTTCTTCCTTCAGATGCTCAATGTCAAGACTTCCTCTGTAACATTTAAATAGCCATGTTGAGGGCAGGAAATATGCTCTGTTCTACACATTTAGGTTTGTGAACAGTCAAAACAACATTGTGTTCACATAACATTGTGCACAGCTTTCGTAGTTTATTGCATATTAAGATAAATGTAGAAGAGTGCAAGTCCCAGCTTTATGTCTTTGTATGCAGTGCTTGTGCACTGTTATATATTGTAATACTTGCATCAGAATTCACTCTCTGGTGATAATAGATGATGCATTTGATGCAAAATATATCTATGGATTCCCTGTGAGAAGTGAGGATGAGCATCCCTTTGCACTCATATTGGTTATTAATTAAAGGCTTTAGCAGGAAAATAAGTTTTGAAATTCGTCAGTAATACAGCCTGTGGGAGAATATAAAATGGTCTTTAACTTAACCTTCTCTCATTTCTTCTCACCACTGGCCCATGACCTGACTCTTTTCATAAATGCTCTGTCATATTTGATGAATGCTATGTGGGAAATCAGTCTGAACGATTTTTAACTGTTACCAGAGAGATAAAGCTAACAATTTTATGTATTCATGTGTGAAACTGTTGCAATTTAACTTACTAGACACAGAATCTTTGAAACTTGTTGCGTTTTGTGGAGTTGATGTTTTCTTCTTTATTTTAAAATGTTTGTTTTCTTTCTCTCAGGTGGGTTTTTAAACAGCTGTATGACAAGGGTCTGGTGTACCGAGGTGTCAAAGTTATGCCTTTCTCCACTGCCTGCAACACCCCCTTGTCCAACTTTGAGGCCAATCAGAACTACAAGGTTGGCACAGAACATTACCTCTTTACATATTTGCTGGTGTAATGTAACACGGCTATTGTTGCCTCTATTGTAAGTGCAGGTACTGTACTTCTTAAAACAAAGTTGACCTTGTTTCTATGCTTAATGCTTGTCTCCAGGATGTTCAGGACCCCTCGGTGATTGTCAACTTCCCACTGGTTGAGAATGAGGATGTTGCTTTGATTGCCTGGACAACCACACCATGGACACTGCCGAGCAACCTGGCCCTGTGTGTGAACCCAGAATTACTTTATGTCAAGGTCAAAGGTGAGCAAAGAACATAGCACACATCTTGTGCTACAACAATAATAATAATGGATTGGATTTATATAGCGCTTTTCAAGGCACCCAAAGCGCTTTACAATACCACTATTCATTCACTCTCACATTCACACACTGGTGGAGGCAAGCTACGGTTGTAGCCACAGCTGCCCTGGGGCAGACTGACAGAAGCGAGGCTGCCATATCGCGCCATCAGCCCCTCTGGCCAACACCAGTAGGCGGTAGGGTAAAGTGTCTTGCCCAAGGACGCAACGACCAGGACAGAGAGCCCGGGGATCGAACCGGCGACCTTCCGGTTACAGATACGCTTCCCAACCCCCTGAGCCACGGTCTCCCCCAAGGGTTGCTGTTTCTTCAAGTCATTGCAGTTATGCACCTCGTTCCTTACAATCAGTGGTTTTACACTTTTTTAACTCAGCCAATTACTAAATGCTACAGTAAAGAGGAGCAGGTCACTGTAACTGTAAAAATGTAAACGAGGAATGCAGCAGAAAATAGTTAATCTTGTAAATTGGTAGATCAGTATATTTATTTTACCACTTAATGCATACTTGGTATTATCATTTATTGATAACATGACATATGTGCTCTTAATGATTGATACAGTTGAGTATAAGTGGAAGTGCATTCAAAAATGATTCTGTTTTATGTGAGGAGTGAGTGATTTCTCCCTGTGATGAATGCCAATAGACGTTAGTTGCTTTATCAGCAATTTAGCCTAAAACAGACTTGGCTAAGGAGAATTAAGAGTCTAAAGAACAAATGTATTCATTTTTTGTATCGTCTACTGTAGTGTTTCCCAACCTTTGGGAGCCACGGCACATATTTCACATTAGAGAAATCACACGGCAAACAAAAATGTCACCAAAAGCATATTGATGATTTTTCTCCATGCACCAGGCATAGCGGTTTGTCCCCAGTATACCTTTTTTTGCTTTCTTCTGACCACTACTCTTGCTAGGGCCTTCATCTGGGTTGAAATTTTCTCCAGGACCCAGGTCAGATTGACTACTTTTTCGTTTCAAATATTTATTTATTGCTATTATGCTCAGTGTTATCTCACTTGCAGCATGTCCTCTTCTGTTTACTGGCAGTTGGCAATCTATTTAATTGGAGCAACAGGTTGTACTGCCCTCTAGCGGAAGAGAATGTAATTGTTCTGCCCATTACTCACGCAGGTCGCTTAGAGTACCAGTCAGGTGAAACCACATAATCTTCCACGGTACACCTGATCATTTCTTGCGGGACAGTGGTTGGGAAACACTGATCTACTGAATGCATATAAATTCCAGTGGCACTGTGACACATTTAGTTTATGGAACTGTTAACTGCACAGTCTCATTTTGTGACATTAGCAGTATACGGCATAGCAATTTCAGCATATGTAACCTTCAGCTGAAAATTTCTCTCACTCTTATCATATCGCCATGATAGAATCATGGAACATGGTGATTAAAGGCAGCTAAGGCCAGCTGTGTTTAGTGAAGTTGTTTCGTAATCTAGCCAGGTTAAATAAAGAAAACAAATAACAGCCACCTTTGTGCTGCTGAAAACTCTAGCTTCAGGCTCGACATACCACTCTAACCCATTAATCTTCCTTTGCAGTGCACCACTCAGGACAACTAGTTTTGTTAAATGATAGTGCTTAAATGCTGATGCCTGAGGCAAAACTTTTCTGACTGAAAATCTTGTTTCCCTTGTGGCTTTAGTGTTTTGGACCACAGTATCAGCTGATAGATGTTTGTTTTCTTTTAATTCAGAAAGAACAAACAAGAACAAATTAGCTGAAGAGGAGTGCTGCCTTTGCAAATTGCACCCGTAGGAAATAATGGACCCGTAATGTGTTGGTGTGACTGGAACTTTGTTTTTATCTTCAAACAAAACACACAGGCAGTAACTTGCATGAACATCAGTTATGATCATGCAGGATTTATCCTTAAGTGAAAATACAATCACCCACCTAAATTGCTCCTTTCAGGTTTAAACAACAGAATCTTACATAAGAGTGTTTGTGCTAATGGCCAACATGCATTAAAGTAAAGGCATTAAAGTATTTTTGCAATTTTAAGCAATAACTTTTAAACAGAAAACTTTCTCTATAGTCTGCAAAAAAAGAGAGTACAGCTAGACTACAATTTAATATATTACAGATGTTTTGTTTACTAGTTAAAAGACACATTTTTAACAACCTTAATCCAGTTTTTATTCTGCTGAACAACAATACTGTACACAAACCCATTTTCCAGTTTCTTAATGAAAACTAATGCAGAAGTCTAATTCAACATTCTTACAATAAATCCTGCTTTCTTGAAGGTCACAGGGGTTAATGGAAGTTTCAGAAAAAGTGTTTGTTTTTGTTTGTCATGATTTAGTTTGCGGTGCTGTTATTTTGTTCAGTCCATTCATTTTAATTAATTGCATGGCTGTTGTATAAAGAGCTACACCAATGAAAGCTAGTTGATGAAACAAAGTAGGCATTTTTTCCCAATTTTTTTAAATGCAAAAATACAAAACTTTTGCAATAATTAGAGGGTTAATTAATTATATTTATATAGCCATATACAGTGGGGCAAAAAAGTATTTAGTCAGCCACCGATTGTGCAAGTTCCCCCACCTAAAATGATGACAGAGGTCAGTAATTTGCACCAGAGGTACACTTCAACTGTGAGAGACAGAATGTGAAAAAAAAAATCCATGAATCCACATGGTAGGATTTGTAAAGAATTTATTCGTAAATCAGGGTGGAAAATAAGTATTTGGTCAATAACAAAAATACAACTCAATACTTTGTAACATAACCTTTGTTGGCAATAACAGAGGTCAAACGTTTACTATAGGTCTTTACCAGGTTTGCACACACAGTAGCTGGTATTTTGGCCCATTCCTCCATGCAGATCTTCTCGAGAGCAGTGATGTTTTGGGGCTGTCGCCGAGCAACACGGACTTTCAACTCCCGCCACAGATTTTCTATGGGGTTGAGGTCTGGAGACTGGCTAGGCCACTCCAGGACTTTCAAATGCTTCTTACGGAGCCACTCCTTTGTTGCCCGGGCGGTGTGTTTTGGATCATTGTCATGTTGGAAGACCCAGCCTCGTTTCATCTTCAAAGTTCTCACTGATGGAAGGAAGTTTTGGCTCAAAATCTCACGATACATGGCCCCATTCATTCTGTCCTTAACACGGATCAGTCGTCCTGTCCCCTTGGCAGAAAAACAGCCCCATAGCATGATGTTTCCACCCCCATGCTTCACAGTAGGTATGGTGTTCTTGGGATGCAACTCAGTATTCTTCTTCCTCCAAACACGACGAGTTGAGTTTATACCAAAAAGTTCTACTTTGGTTTCATCTGACCACATGACATTCTCCCAATCCTCTGCTGTATCATCCATGTGCTCTCTGGCAAACTTCAGACGGGCCTGGACATGCACTGGCTTCAGCAGCGGAACACGTCTGGCACTGCGGGATTTGATTCCCTGCCGTTGTAGTGTGTTACTGATGGTGACCTTTGTTACTTTGGTCCCAGCTCTCTGCAGGTCATTCACCAGGTCCCCCCGTGTGGTTCTGGGATCTTTGCTCACCGTTCTCATGATCATTTTGACCCCACGGGATGAGATCTTGCGTGGAGCCCCAGATCGTGGGAGATTATCAGTGGTCTTGTATGTCTTCCATTTTCTGATGATTGCTCCCACAGTTGATTTTTTCACACCAAGCTACTTGCCTATTGTAGATTCACTCTTCCCAGCCTGGTGCAGGTCTACAATACTTTTCCTGGTGTCCTTCGAAAGCTCTTTGGTCTTGGCCATGGCGGAGTTTGGAGTCTGACTGTTTGAGGCTGTGGACAGGTGTCTTTTATACAGATGATGAGCTCAAACAGGTGCCATTCATACAGGTAACGAGTGGGGGACAGAAAAGCTTCTTACAGAAGACGTTACAGGTCTGTGAGAGCCAGAGATTTTCCTTGTTTGAGGTGACCAAATACTTATTTTCCACCCTAATTTACGAATAAATTCTTTACAAATCCTACCATGTGAATTCATGGATTTTTTTTTCACATTCTGTCTCTCACAGTTGAAGTGTACCTCTGGTGCAAATTACTGACCTCTGTCATCATTTTAAGTGGGGGAACTTGCACAATCGGTGGCTGACTAAATACTTTTTTGCCCCACTGTATAAATCATTTTACAGCAACATGTTAACAGGAAATGCAAATGTATAATTAACCACCTCTGGAAAAAAAATCAGCTATTGTTTATTTATGGCATTAACACTTGTTTTTCCTATTTTAATGTATCAAGATGTGTTTTTTGGCTTTAGCTGGTAGGGGTGCGTGTGTGCGAGAGACATTGTGTAGCTCAAACCTGAAAATGTGGCTGAATCTCAAATCAGGCCACTCAAAAAAAGCCTTGTCCTTGTTCAAATATAAAAAAACGATACTCAAGAGAGGTGGCTACTGTTTTTCTGTTACCCTCCTGCTGTAGGTTTTGGTTCCCTATGAGAGAAACTGGTGGGTTTTTAAAAGGATGACCTAGATTCCTTTTACTTTGGCGTAGTGCAGATGATACTGTAGGGGGCAGTGTTGAAGCACAGTCTGTTATCATTACTGCACCGCCTGTGCTGCATGGGAGACCGCCTTGGAATACCAATGAATGTGGTCTTTTTTTTGTATCAGCTCAGTCTCTTTTTATCTCTCCTTGTTCACTCACTCGATCTTCATCCCAGTTCTTCCTACTCTTTTCTTAGCGCTTTCTTTGCTTTCAAATCCACCTGTTTTCGTCCTTCCTTGTGCTTATTCCTTCTCAGTCCGTCTCTTTTAACGTCTGCCTGTTTCCCTCGCTGCTTTTGTCGCTGTTTGAGTTGGGGGCTGTCAGCAGGTCTGAACTGTGCAGTCATTTGTCACACGACTGAGGGGAAGAAACATCTTTTATTGATGCTGCCCTCTTGTCGCTCTTTTTTGTGTCTCAGTGTCTCAGGCCATTTGGTTTTTGCCCTCTTCACAAGTGTCATCTTTGCTGTTACTGGGGACTCGTCTTTTTATGTTTCTTACAATCTGTTTTTGGCTGTATGTAGAAGAAGGTTCAGTTCTCCCCCCTCAGTGATGGCTGTATGACAGCTATCATTATTATTATGATGATGATAATGGACCCTATCAGAAACAAGATGTTACATCACTGTTACTATTATTATTCACAAATGGACCTTCAGACATGAATACAGCACAGCTATGAGACGAATGGATCTGAGCCATGTTGGATGAGTTGCTATTTATCATCACCTGAAATTCAGGTCAATAAAGATAAATCCTGCTGCTGTGGCTATTTACATGACAGACTTTGAAAAATCACCAGGATACCCCCCACGCATCACATCATAGAAATCTGCCTTGTCATTCCCCTTTTATTATACATACTGCGAGATTTCAAAACTATATGGAAAAAGGGGAAAATGCAACAGGGACCTGGTTTCATTTTTAGCTATTTATACTTGAGATTGAGCAACTGGAGGACCAGGTTCACTGTCGTATCTTTTTATTATTCATTTATTTTTTCCCCCAGTTCTATTTATCTAATTTATGGGTCTGCTCTGGACTTGCTAAATGTTCAAAGATGGTGTGATGAAGAGCTGAAAACAGCCACGTTTTCATCACAAAAAAAAGGAGGGAATGAGTAATGATGGAAAAAAATAAATAACTAGCTGTTGCACACAGTCAAGCGTAAGTTCTTATATCTGTTTATACATACGTACTTATGTACATTTATTATGAATTTTAGCCAAAATTAAAGATTAAGAGGTTTAAGATTAAGCGATCACAGTGTGGAACAGTCAAAAGGCCCCGAGCTGGTGACTGGTGAGGCAGATCGCTGTAATAAGGTCTCAACAGGTCCGTTAAACATACAGGAGTCTGGCCGTGTAGGGCTTTATATGTAATTAAAAAACATTTTTTAAGTGCATTTCTGCATTTCCTTTTTTCCTTTTGGATGCTAATGAAAAAAAGCAAGAACAGAGGTGATGTGTGGCCATCGGCTAATTTGTTAGCAACCTAGCTGCTGTGTTCTGGACTATTGAGAGGACTGAGCAATGAAAGTAAAAAGTCTGTTGCCATAAGCTAGTGTGAAAAAATGTAATTGTCTATTATGTGTGTATTAATTCGAAGTTATAGGAGTACATCCCCAATGCTCTAAATGACTGTTAAGTAAAAAATAAAGATGTTTATGTTAATAGTGTTATTACACGTGAAGAAAATGCACTAGTTACATCCTCAGAAATCTTTGTTGCTGACCAGCAGTGCACGCCTAAAGATATGAAGTTTGCTGTTATAGGTTCTTTGCTTAATGAATGACCATTTGTGATCCATTTCAGATGTAGACAAACTAAAAATTTGTCAGTCAGCTGCCTGAATAACTGTTGAGTCATTGCAAATCTACATCGTTCTATCGCCTGACATTGAAAGTGTTTGTGGTTAAAGTGCACCTACATTTAACAGTAGCAAATTTATTGGTAAAAGGAGTCTTTGGTTAATGATTTATCTGGATTGATGCTCTCTACAGGTGTGATGGGGAAAAAAGCAAGAAAATTACAAAAAAAACCTAAAAACCAACGTGATTTTCTATTTTGTCTCTTAGATAATACCACACACAAGACCTACATCATGATGGAGGCAAGACTGGGGGCTCTGTTTAAGTCAGAGAGCGAGTACACTATCCTTGACAAGTGAGTACAAAGGCTATATAAGTGAAGAAAAAGATAAAAAGTTCAAAGGATTAAATTTTTAAAAATGTGCACACTTCAGTCTGTTGGCACCAAAGTGCAGCGGTCTGTTGCTGAGCTACTGGGGAAGTAATTTCCCTTAGGTGAATATACTGTACAATACAGTCCTACTTTATTAACAAGAAGTCAGCTAGCAACCAGAGCTGTGAATAAAGGGTACACAAAATACGAGCCAGCAGCTGCTGTTTCTTTTTGTTAGTAGCATTTCTAGATTTGTGCCCTGATTGCTGGCGTCATGACTTACGTTAGTTGCCTTAATTTGCTTTCCAAAATTAAAGCTGTTTCAGCTGACAAATGCTTCTGAAAAGCAATAAAGAGAAACAAACCGCGTTGTGTTATGTAGTTACTGAAGCATTTCTAGATTTTTATTTTTTGTTTTTAGTCTCAATTTAATTGGAAAAAGTTGAAGTGAAAGTCTAGATAACAATACATGATTGTTTTGGAAATATAGTTGTTATTATATAATTATAGTTATTTATGTAATGTTAACATTTTGTACTTGAAACCCAGCTGCTGCCTTTTTCAACGAGTAAGAAACTTGTATTTAATGTTTCTTGTCAAAGGTTTTTTGTTGAGTTATGACTTATGATTTATAACAGCCAGATTAGGAGAGGTTGTATTTTACCAGCTAAGTGTTGTTCTTTGCAGCAGAAAGGGGAACAATTCCAATTTCTCAGCTCACTGGATGAGTCTGGAGCACAGGGAAAGCACATAGCAGAAAAAAATAAAGCGTAGTGAGATGACGAAAACAAGTGAGTGAATAAAGACTACAGAATTTACTGAAACCTGATGGAGCAAATTTCTAGGCATGATTTATCCCCTCTCATCCTGTATATCAGATAACTGAACCGGTGATGTAAACAAGACAAAAAAAATGTCCTTCCTCTTCTTCTTCCACAAGGACAAAACCCTTAAACACAGACGCCTTTATTTGAACTATGATTACAGAAACGGTGCATCAGGACTGTCTCAGCTGCCAATATGAACGCAGCCCTTAAATGGAGATCTCACAAAGATCCTGAGGCAATTTCTGTCCTTACCAAGTGAAATCACCTCCCTTTTTAAAAAGAAAAACATTTAACGTCTGTCCTTTACTGTGAGATAAGTTATAAAAATTGTATCGTAAAGATGATTTGTCTGAATTTTTTGGTGTGAGTCTGAGAGGTGAAATTCAAGGCTAAGAACGTCCTCAAATTACTCTCCGCTGCTTCTAAGGCTTAAACACCATTACATAAAGCTACTGCTCACAGTTCTAGCTCAAGGTGACTGAGATAAGTCCATCAACATGTTGTTCTGCTCCTTTCTTCTCATTTATTTTGTGCGAGCTCAACAGTTGGAGGGACACTGTTTAGAAAGATTTTGGTGCGGAAAAACAAACTGGTGTCTGGATTTAAAAAGTGGAATCAATATGAGGAAACGTCTTTTGTCCTGTGAAGCTGTGATGGTACAGCGTTTCTGCTGGTTTGTGTCTGCAGTAATTATGAATTAAAGTTATTGTAGGAAGGTTTCAAGTGTTTTATTTGCTTTTTAGATTTCCTGGTAAGACACTGAAAGGGAAAAAATACAAGCCTCTTTTCCAGTACTTTGCAAAGGTTAGTACAGTTTTTCTTCCTGGTTGTTTCACAGTTATGTCTAATGTTTTTCAGAAACTAAACAGTATGCCTGTCTTTAATTAACACAGCACAGTGACACCTCTATTTACATCTAAATGCATCCATGAGTTTGTATTGTTGCTGTACTACTCACCCTGTCCTCACCCTTCATCTAATATCTTGTCATTTTTTTAATTCAGTGTTCAGAGAAAGGAGCTTTCCAGGTTTTGACGGATAACTATGTCAAAGAGGAAGAGGGCACAGGAGTGGTCCACCAGGCACCTTATTTTGGAGCTGTAAGTAGGATCTTTTCTAAAATCATGCAACTGTGACAACATGCAATGCTCATTACATAAGGGGGAGCTGCAAAAAGTAAAATTAAATGTTAAAGAAGTGTTGCTCTTGGTTTGTAGTAATCATAAAAAGCAGAAAAATTAAAGGTTCAACTGATGAGTTCATAGATTCTTGGGATGCTATTTTAAACAATTATCTTATGAGCGTCAACATCTTATGTGGATTTATTGGGTGTTTTTATCTGATGTAGGATGCTGTGTTTCTTGCCTGATAATTTAAATTCTTTTAATTAAATGTATGCATTTAAGATGAGATGAAATGAGCACACACATTTTCAAATTCATTTCAAGTTGAGGTATATTGTTGTCGAGGAGTGTTTGTTTTGAGTGCTATGGTATCAGTGTATTGAGTCCAATGCAGTAGTGCTATCAGATGTATTGGGTCATTGCTAATAGGTTAGATGGCCTTGCCAAGGGTAGACAAGTGCCCCAGTGGCTATAGCCAGCTTGGAATACCAACCAACTGTCTTAGCTTTCTGTACAGCAATCTCTGAACTGTTAACAACACCCTTGTAGTTAGCATCTCATTTAAATCTGCATTTAATTTTTTAATTTACTTAGTTGTCACAATAATTTTGATTTTCAAAAAAAATGAAAAAGATCTTCTTCAGTTAATAATACCATATCAAAAACAAGCACATTAGCTCTGAAGTTGTACAGTAAAAGGGAAAGAACTGTCAATTTATGTTCTTCAAATTGTATTGTATGACTAGATGTGAAATGACCATGTGACACATCTATCTTGGGTTTTGACAGGCTGTTTGAATACAAATTACATCTGCAGCCGGACAGTGCTCAGATCTTTCATGCATAGCTGTCACATACCAGCAGTGCTTGTTTCAACACTGCAAAAAAGTATCCAGCTCAACAAGGAATTTAATATGGAGTCATAACATATCTTTACACTGTCGAAACTGGGTTCACTTTTGGTTGCACCTATATGCAGTAATGGAATTGTAAAGTGAGCTTAAGATGAAATGATCAACATTAAGATTGTGTACTCTAATTTATTTCATTTACATTTTCATTACATGTGACTTTGTTATAAGTGGATATTTGTGACACACAGAGAGAGATTAGATGGATGGATGGAAGCATAGATAGATGGATACTTTAGATGATCCCACAAGGGAAATTATTTTGTTACAGCAGCAGGATAAATAACAAAGAGTTAACTTAAAAGTGCCGCAGGCACTGCATAAGGGCCTTATACTAGGCAATGCAAAAGTTTATATATACAGTGAAAAAAAACAAAAGTAAAACTGTAGTTGACATTGTGCAAGAGGGTAGTGCAAATTGTATTTGTAAAATAATAAATAATATGTATACTATAAATCTAAGAAAAACAGCCGTGAAAAGGTTTAATACAGAAGACTGTATTGATAATAAAGATGCCAGACAAACCCATCTCTAAACTGTAATATCTCTCTGTAGGATGATTATAGGGTGTGCACTGAATACAACATCATCCAGAAGGACCAGGCTCCTATCTGCCCTGTGGACGCCTCGGGCTGCTTCACTTCAGAGGTCACTGACTTTGTGGGACAGTATGTCAAAGTGAGTGACACTTCATGCATTTACATGCAGATTAGGTTAGCAAACATTGCATGTATTCTACCCACAATAGGAGCCGCTGATATGATACACATGATAAATATTTAAACATTATTGATAGCTGGATTAATTCAGTGTTTCATTTTCTGCCTTATCAGTTCACACTCCTCAACTGTTCTCGATTTCCTCCATTTGTATCTTGGAAATGCGTCTTTTCTTAATAGACTTTCTCTTTCTAAAAGATTTCATGATATGTGCCAAATTTCTGTTGTTAGTCCTCTTTAGAAATATGCTTTAGATATATTCTCTTTAGCTATACTTGCAATAAAATGTTTTACCTTTAACTAATTCTTAACTCAAACTGTCTAAATGTGAAGTTGAGGGAATCTGTGTCAGAGCAGTCTTCTGGAAAAACTTGCTGCCAAAGCACATTGTCATTTACCAGCGCACTGGATAGCCTCTTCAAGTCTGTCACACCCAACTAGAGTCCTAAGAGAATAATGAGTTAAAAAGAGCATTCATATATGATCTCATCACTATTTCACATCCTGGTGCAAAGGCCAGGGAGTGACCTGCCTGGCCACTAACAATACAGCGTTAGCTAATAAAGAGTGTGCAGCCACAGTTCTCCGAAAGTCAGTCATAATCCACTTTTGAAATGTGTTAAAGTGTAGCGTGAGTTTCAAGGGTGTCTGAGACATTCTTTATTACTGCATAAAAACTCAGAGACAGTCTAGGGGACTGTCAGTCGCAATATTTGCTACACAAGAAGCCAAAAGAGCAGCCACTCTTCTGTAAATTGAAAAACAAAGCCGGTATCTTACACAACATGAGAGCTGCATCTTACAGCCAGAAAAGTCTGCAAGTTAGCAGTGCCAGCAGAGCGAGAGTTCAAAGTCCGTCACCTTCCCGGTGCCGTGGAGCTTCTTATGACAGCCGGGGACGCTCGGGTTATCATGGAACTGCCATCGAGGTGGGCACAGAGATACATCAGCACCATGCCAATGAGAAAGAGGAAATGCAGGAACTCAATGTCAAGTTCGCAGGATACATTCAGAAAGTTCAGGCACTCGAACAGAGAAATGCTTCTCTTCAAGCTGAGCTAACTGCCCTGCAGAGCCGCTATAAGGGAGGCCCCACGGGCATCGGAGAAGAATACGAGCTCAAATTTAAAGAGGTGCGAGAGCTAATTGAGGTCCTGACTAATGAGAAGGGAGCAGCTGATATTGAACGTGGCTACATCGAAGAAGAAGTAGAAGTTTGGAGACTTAAGCTGGAGGAGGAGCTGGCACTTAAAGAAGAAGCAGAAATGATTCTGAAGGAGTTTCGTCAAGATGTTGACAATGCCACGCTGCAGAAGGCTGAGCTGGAGAAGCGCATAGAACAACTGGTGGCCGAAATAGAGTTTCTCAAGAAGCTGCATGATGAAGAAGTGGCTGACCTCATGAAGCAGATTGAGGACTCAAAAATTAGTGCTGAGATGGATGGCGATCGCCCTGATCTGGCTGCTTATTTGCGTAACATGCGTGCAGAGATAGAAGCTGTTGCTGCTCGCAATGTCCAAGAAGCAGAGAAGTGGTACAAGACCAAGTTTGACAATCTCAAGGACCATGCTGGCAAACATGAAGAACACATGAAAACCATGAAAGAGGAGATCACCACCTTCCACAACCAGGTGACAGATCTTCAGAATCAGATTGATGGTCTGAGGGCTCGCAATGCCGCCCTGGAGCAGCAGCTGGAGGACATGGAGATCTCCCACATGGATAAGGTGGGGAACCTAGACAGCGTCATCGCTCAGTTGGAGTCTCAGCTCTGTGATACCAAACTGGAGATGACCAAGTATCTCCAAGACTACCAGGAACTGCTGCACATTAAGCTCAAGCTGGATGCAGAGATTGCAACCTACAGGAAGCTGCTGGAAGGAGAAGAGGAGAGGTTGGGAATTCCCAAAGATGTCTAATTACATGGGAGAGGATCAGCGGCGAGTTTAAAGAATGGTCACAAAGAGGATCCGCAGAGTATCATGGAGTTTCAAGATCAGTTCACTCTATTTCTTACCCTTATTCTTTCTGCGGGCTTTTTAAAAATGTGTTTTTCTGAGCACAGATGCCAACACCTCTCCTGACACTTTGCCTAGACATGACTCCACTAATCAGGTGTTATAAATTTTGGGTACATATTTTTTGACATGAACTCTGCCTGCATCATATAAGGAAGAGTTTTGATCTATTCTTGTAATCTTATATGTATGCTTGTGTAGTTTTGGATTTCCCCTAACAGTTTATTGAGATATAAGACCCAGCCCTTTCCTACTCCTTATTTGTCTGTGATCATATTCTCCTTATGTATTCTCAAAATGATCTTCATTCCTATTCATTGCCTTCCTATAACTCTTGAATGTTTGGGGTTTTTTTTTTTTTGGAGTCCTCATTTCTCCTCGTTGCTTTCCTTTGCTCATGCTTATGCAGTACCCCTGCTAAATTTATCTTCTGTCTTTTCCCAGAAAAGACTGTTGTACCTTCTCTGTTATCACTTCCCTTTGCTACAGTTTGTCACTTTTTGCCATCATTGTCTCGCTTTATGAAGGTTTTGGACCCGTCTGTCTTCTAAATGAAACACTCAACTCAAGCAAAGCAATATATAATCGTAGTATTGTGACTGATCTTTACAGCAACTCCAGTTAATTCTGAATGTTTTGACAAAACTGTTGACCATTCACACTAATGTTGACCAATTTAATAAAGATTTAAGTGTGTGCATACAAAATATTAGTAATGAATGTTCTTTAACATGTTGTCATTTCCTAATTTGTCTTTTCCTACAAATAATAAATTGAGTAGACAAACAAATGCCCATTTAATACATAGCAAACCTAATCCCTCACGCAATTTTTCCCTGATAAAATAGCATTCATAAAAAAAGGATAAATTGTTTTTCATAGCAATTCAAAAATATAAACACTACAAAGAGTGTTTCTGATTATTTGCCACATTCAAGTTCTTATCAAAGTCCTAATAGGAAGACTGAGTCTTTTTTTTAATGCATAATTTGCTTTTCTTCTTTTAGTGGATAGGTTTCACATGATTTTTGTTATTCAGAGCATAAAATTTGGTCTGTTTGTTTGGAGGTGTCAGGGCAGGGTCGGGTTAGGACCGTTATCTTGCACTTAAGAAAACCCAGATTTTTACTATGATTTACTACAAATTCAAACGATGCAGAAATAGATTTGGCTCATGTGGTGTTTCTTTAGAAATAATGTTCTCACAGTCCTCCTTCATCATTTATAGCAATCTCTCTATAAAGGTGATAAAATGCAGCATCTGACCAAGTCAAGCCCACTGAATTTGGATTTTTTTTGCTATTTTCTATTCTTCATTATCCTGTAAATAAACTGTAAATACTGTGGGTGTCACAACGGGACTAACTTTTATGCAAATCTAAACTTTCACCCTATATTATTTTTCATCTGTGCAAACTGGGTTTGGTTGTGTAGCTGGGGTAAGTAAGATGCACAAACAGAAAATAAATGAGCGTTTTGGAACCTTAAATCAGATGCAGATTAATTACAAAGAAATCACATGCATGTGAGTAATTTTATAACATACTGCTTAAGTCTTATTTATGTTGAATTGGCCAGGTGGTGAAATTATTTCATTCTCTCAGTGCCAATTTTCCTGTGCACATCACAGGTGTATCTTCATGCTTTAATGAGCATGGGTCAGGACACAACAAAATTTATCCCTGGGTGAAAGAGGGGTGGGAGGCTGGCATGGGAACTCTCTGCAAAGAGGTCACGGCCACCTGCCAAGCACTTGCTGAAAAGTCGTATCTATGAGCATCCTGTGAATTGCACTTGGCTAGAGGGACATAAAATATGGGATGATAAGACCCCATATTAGACTGTTTGCCATAAACACTGAGCTCCATTTTTCATAGTTGTATGGGTAGACTGGCCTTGGTTGCAAAATTACCTTGGATTTTCTGCAAGAAAAGTCATACTCATATTGAAGTTTCCAGAGAATTCCCCTGATCAAGGTCTATTCACCAAGTATTAAAGGTATGGTAGCCCTGAAGTGTACTGAAAATCTTCTAAGAAATAAAATGTAAAAACTGAAAGTTGCTCAGTAAACATCCCATAATAACATGCTATTAGGATATGTGAAATATGTTAGGTAGAGACAGTTATTATTGATATAATACTATGGAGCATAATATAATGTAGCGCTGCAGATATCAGTTATTTCAGTAATAGAGTATTCAATCGATTAATTCTTCAATTTTTCGAGTAATTGGAGAAAAACGTATTTTTGGCTTATTAATGAGAAATAACAGTTGTTCAAAATGAACTATTCACAGGTTTCCATTTTAAAAATACACCAGTGCCTGCCTGAATAAAGGCTCCGCCTCTTTGCTCGTCATCCTTTTTGTGTAGACGGACTCTGGCTCCACATTAAACTGCTCACATGGTGACAACTGAGTGCTATGGAGGTGTGGATTAAACAGATCTTTCGAAGCAAAGAAATTTGCACCGATGACTTTCTATAATGAAATTATTCAAGTTACTCGATGAATTACTGCAGCCTTAATTGATAGAACTAAACTTTAAATTATTTCACTATTGTCCACTGTATGGTGACCTTGACAGTATAAAAAATGGACGCAACTGTCACCTGTCGGTTTGTGAAGTCCAGCTTCGAAGCTGCAGTCATCTTCTTGGTAGCAAACAGTAGATGTGAAGAGGAGGGGAAGAGACTGTGAAACTGCATGCTCAGTAGATCTCCATTAGCCAGTGAGTGGCTCTCATTAGCCAATGAATGCACAGCTTCATAACACAGATAATCCTCCAGTTTGCTGCCAGATATGACCAAGATTTACAAAATTGACTTAATTTTTTTATTCACTATAATCCAAAATGAGTGACTGAGCCCTTAAGGTCAAGAGGAAAGTGTTTACAGAGGCCAGGATAGACAGCTGTTTTCTCGTAGACTTGTATAGGACGAGAAGTTTTGCTGCAACCTCCATCTGGTGGTCATAGATTGATACAATGCACGTTTAAGGCTTTTCCACGGTGACATATATTGTCTTGCCCAGAAGCTATGTCTGTCTTTTATACTCTCTGTGGTCTGTAATAAGATAAGATAAGATAACCTTTATTAGTCCCACACGTGGGAAATTTGTTTTGTCACAGCAGGAAGTGGACAGTGCAAAAGTTATGACGCAAAAATTAGAATACAATAAGAATAAATACAGTACACAGCTGTACAGAATAGAATAAAATAATATACTATATACAGTAGAATAAAATAGAATAAAAATATACAATAAGATAAAAATAGAATACGAATGCTATATACAAGAATACGAATGCTATATACAAGGATAAGGATAAGGATAATAAGGACTCGATTTAATTCTGTCAATTTATACAGTGCATAAAATGACATTGTGCCACTTATTTTTTACTATTAAATGTTTAACAGTGCTGAGATATTGTATTTATGTAATATTTATTTATTTATTGTGGAAAAAAACAGTACTGCAGGTTTTTTTAAAAAGACGATATGACACAAATAGTGTACTTAAAAACACAAAACGTTCACTGCAGTTTTCATTCAACTAGATACAATTATTGCATGATCTGAAGTGTGATTACTGTTAGATGCTTATTCATTAATTGATTAATTAATTTTTGTGCATGGGTGCAAAGAGCAAACCTTACAGTGATTTTATAAAAGTTAACTTTGAAATGAGCTGAAGAGCACTGGCAGATCTCCATGGATTTTTTAACTTCTCACCTTGCAGCTGTGATGTACAGATGTACTACTCCAGACTCTTTCAGTATGCTGTGACATGACAGTTGGCTGTAGTTTAAAGTGTAAATGCGCACATCTGTCCATGCCTAGCCAGCTGAAATCTTTGACCCTATATGACATTGACATGTGGCTCTTCAGCCCTATTCTGTGCTATAAAGCATTCTCTAAACAATGTCTCATGTTTGGTGGTTCTGTTACAGGATGCTGACAAAAATATCATCAAGTGGCTGAAGGAGAACGGTCGCCTCGTCAATGCCAGCTCCTACAAACATAATTACCCCTTCTGCTGGAGGTGAGACATCAAATCAAATCAAAATTTATTTATGTAGCACATATTAAAACAACAGTGTTGACCATAGTGCTTCACAGTCAATAAAACATGAGACAGTTAAAACAAACAATAAAAGAGGACAACAAACAATAGGTAACAACGCAACAAGCTAAAACAGCCAACTAGACAGAATCAAAAGCCAAATTAAAAAAATAAGTTTTAAGACGTAATTTAAAAGACTGGATAGACTCGGCAGTGCGAATATGAACGGGGAGGTTATTCCAGAGTCTGGGTGCCACGGATGCAAAGGCCCGGTCGCCTCTCGACTTCATTCGAGTCCTAGGTTGTGCTAGGAGCCTGTGGTTTGATGATCTAAGTGCTCTGTTGGGATTGTATGAATGGAGTAAATCAGACATGTACAGAATTCAAACTGAAAAGCTAATGTTACCTCCAGCATCCTTTTCTGTGTCACTCAAATTAACAGCTTAAATTTTTGCCTTTCACCACGGGGATTTTAAAGCACCAGTTGAAGAAAAACTCAAACTTCTGGACACAGGAGATTTTTGTCACAGATGTTAAGCCTGACTCAATGAAATATTTTCTCTTTGAGTGCCACTGGCCTTATTTTGTTGTAGAATGTGTGAAGTTAAATGTTTAGTATGCAGGAAAGGGGTGTTCATACAGAGGCTTGAGTGTATTCACTGTAACATTGGCTTTGTTGTGCTCTGTGCAAGTCCAACATCACGTACAAACCATCAGGCACATGTAGAAACACACAGCTGTCTGTGGGTTTTTGTTTTTTTGAATTGACTAAGGCACGTTCACACTGCAGGCGAAAGCGCATCAAATCCGATTTTTTTTTTTTTTAACCCTATGCGACCCATATCCGATCATGGTGTGACAGTGTGAACGGCACAAATCCGATATTTTCAAATCTGATCTGGGTCACTTTCATATGTGGTACTGAATCCGATACATATCCGATGTTTTAGAAAGCGACTGCTGTTTGAACGGTCATGTCGCATTAAATTCGTCTTTTACGTCACTGACACGAGACAGACGCCAATTATCAGTGCCGGAGAAGCGCCCGATAAGACATCGCAAACGCTTCCTGGCCATCCAGTGTAGATGTCAGTGAAACTGTTGGGAAGACAACGTTGGAGAAACGTGAACATTTTATTTGTACTGTATAATCTGCAGATTCTGACAGAAATCTGCAACTTTGAAGCACAGCTCCTCTAAAACAGCAATAAGGATCATTATTAGGTTATCTACATTATTATGTAAATAACAAAATAACTTAAAGCAAAAATTGGGAAACGTAAAGTCCAAAGTCTTTATATTAAGGCCATCAGTCAAACAATATTGTTTGCTCTGGGTCTAAACAGAGCGCGTTGTGTGTGACATCTTCTTTTGCGCATGCGGGCCGCTTTGAGCGTTCACACTACAGAGAGTTTGCTGTCGCATTTTATTTGTAGTGTGAACGAGCAGACAAAAAAAAATCAGATTTGATCAAAAAATCGGAATTGAGCATTAAGACCTGCAGTGTGAACCTAGCCTTTGTGACTTTCTGACTTTGAGCAGCTGCCCTGCGACCTGAGCAAGATTAATTAACCTTTGCAAATATGAAGAGATATTTTCTCTAAGTCTTTAGAAGACACAAGTTTGTAGAGATCAAAGTAACTATTGGATGAACTATTCGCTGCCTAAAAGGTAAAACTTGTGCTTTGGTGGTTTTCTGAGCTAGAGGATGAGATCCATGTGGTATGTGCCATAACCTTTGAGCTATCAGGTCACCCAGAGAAATCCAATAATAAATACAGCAGATTATTGTAAAGAAAATGGATAACGAAATACCAAGTAAACCTGTATTTTACAGAAGATTTTTTAAATGTATATTTTTAAGTAATAATAATAATAATTTTAAAAAGATTGATAAATTGTTTTTACATTTTATGGCTTGACAGTAAATATAAATGAGATCAATATATTATCTGTATTGTACAGGATCCTTTTGTTTGATTTAAGACCCTGAAACAGCTTTATGTCTCAACTTCAAAATAAAAATACACTTTCGAGTATAAGTAAAGTTTTCGTTTTAACCTTTGTGCGGTGTTTTGGTCTTTCATTTTCAGTATTTACCAAAAGGAAAATTATGCGATTTATTTAATTTATACAGCACCAAAACACAACAACAGTCGCCTCAAGGCGCTTTACATTGTAAGGTAGACTCTACAATAATGCATACATACATATGTTATTTGTTACGTTGTTCTTTTTTTTGTCCAAACACTGTCACTGTCAAGTGCTCGCACAAGTACAAAAATGAACACCACACAAGGTTAAAGTTTATGTGGTATGCCTCTTTGATCCTTTTTTTTTCTTTCTTTTTTTAAAATCTGCTGTTGTTTTTTCAGATCTGACACACCACTCATCTACAAAGCCGTCCCCAGCTGGTTTGTCCGAGTGGAGCACATGGTGGAGAATCTACTGGACAACAATGGAAAATGCTATTGGTAACTTTTTTTCTGAAAAAATGATAACTGGCTTGGAGGCAGTGAAGTGGCAGCTGCGAGCATCTTGCCAAACAAGTGTTCTTAAAAACCATGCCAGACAGCAGATAGAGTCCCAAAACAATTACAGCCCTCCTCTGCACTACTAAATCAAGTTATTGGACTGTCTCTGCAGAGCAGCTATCACTGGGTATAGTAGTTTTGAATGGCAAAGAATTAGATTTTAAATAGAAGTTGTTTTGATTGTGGTATTTTTCTATATCTGACATGGCGTTAAACTCTTTCTCAAGGAATTTTTAACATGAGTCAACAGGGACTGGTGGTTTCTGTAAAACATTAGCATGATGCTAATTGCAGTGGCAGAACATGGAGAAAACGTAGGCATCAGCATGATGGCTTTGCTAAGTGGTATTACCCCTGGTGCTCCCAATGCTCTTTTCTGAGCCACAGTAGCTGCCTCCAGTAATGGGACTGTCAAACTGAGATGAATGACTAGCCGCTAGGAAGGTGAAGACGCCCAGACACACACATACAGAGAAGCTGAGACAAACGCACACACTACTTTAAAGGCTACGGTCCTTATCTAAGAGGTACTAGTGTTGCAGGTTTTTTAGGAACATCTAGCTAAAGGTTATGTAAAGTAGAATAATCCTTGCTTTGACTACTCTAATGATTTATAAGTTATGGCCAAGATTCTAATAGAAACACCTGTGATTATAGTGTAAAACTATTCACCACACTACAAACTGCAGCCTCCAACTTTATCATATGTCTTGATCAACACGTGTTTAAACCGTTTCAAATATGTACTGAGCATGTTTAAAATGAGAACCCCAACAAAACTAGCATTTATTATAGATGAGCACAACTGAGATAATCGTAAGTGCTGAAGCAAGTGATTTAAAACAAAAAAATTGTTTATTATTTGCATGTTGTTATGTTACTCAGTTATGTCCTCAGAAAATAGTGAAGAATTTGTAAGCCAAGCCTCCATTTTTTTTTTTTTTTCTGGTTTTTTTGTTGTTGTTTTTTTTGCAAACATTGTCCCAAAAAGCAACTTAAACAAGCTCCTTATCAAAATTTTCATTTTCTGTCAAATTGTTTTAGCTCTGGAGTAAAAAGTAAAAAGTTAAAAGGTGTTTGAACGACATGCAACATTGACACTAACTTTAACTTGGCTGTGTTAGTGTGGCTGCATTCTTATGCAGATTTCTTATTAGGTTGATATTTTAAATGTATTTTTATGTATAAATACATATTAAAAATATAAATAACCTTCTTATTTTTTTATTATTAGACTCCATTTTCAGACTTGAGTTCTTGTCCCATAAAGGCCGTCTGCCTGTCAGTCAGGGTTGCCAGCTCATCAGCTTCCTAATGAAAGTAAAGTCCTTGTAGAGTTCAATACATCTATATAAAGTTCATATTAGCTGATGAGAGGCTTAAAAAAACTTGAGAAAGCAAAGTTCTAAAGTGCTAGTTAATGTATTCTCCAAGTGATTTGTTCATTTTATCTCAAATGGTGCAGCTCAGACAAAGGCTAAGTGTCTTTTCAGAGAGCTCGGTTTGAATTCTCCAGATGCCCGTCTGTCAGAATAAATGAACGACTAAATTTTTGAATGCTCAAAGGGTGGCTGATTTCTTTTGAGGTTCAAGGTGCAGACAGCTCGGCCACTGACATGTGAATTTAGCACATTATTTCGTAATAGGTAATCAGCTTAGCCTGAAAAGACTTGGGTTAAATACATTAAGAATCAAGTATTATATTTCTAGTTCATTTTTTTTCTTTCTTTCTTGTCTGTGTTTTTTTTGTCTTTCATTTTTTCAGGTATTCTTTGAGTTCATTCATTCATGTGCTCACTGGCACACTTAATTCTTAGTATTTGTCTTTATTGAAAAAATTGATTGCAAAGAAGTCTAGTGTGCTACACTAAAAACCTTGCGATTGCTTTGCTTAATTGCTGGTTGCCACAGTTGCCCATAGTTTGCATGGAATACGACGACTTTACCGATTTCAAAGTAACTACAAATGTATTTGCTGCTGGTGCATTGAACAACTTTTATTTAGGCCAACGTGCTCTGGTTTGTATCACACTTTTGTCAAATTTCAAAACAGCTCAAAGACTAAAGTCTGGAGAGTGTGGGGGACTACCAACCTGTCTCTAGGCCTGTGTGACTGCGGCCTTCCAGTTTAATATTCCTGTTTGTTGATCCATGCATTTTCTTAGCTAGTTATCTAATGAGGATCAGAGGTCCAATAAAGCGTATCCTAGCTAAAGCTGAGTGATAGCCAGGGAATACCCTGAATAGCTCACTCGATCATTTTAATAGAACTTTGCACTATTTTGCATTTTTGTAAACGAGTCAAACCACCAGTTATCAGTATGCTTTTACATAGCTTTGAACTGATTAGTTGAGCCTTGTCCCTCTGTTTTATTTAAGTGGCTCTCCCTCTGTAGAAGAGTTGTTTTTCTCCTTTTCTTGTGTTGCAGGTCTGCCTCATGAGCCGCAGCTGAGGTGTGTTCCAGCTCGTCAGCCACGGCATATAGTCTGCCATCCTAAACTGCCACACCCCCTGCCATTTTCCCCATGTTTGCCAGAGCTGTGAGCTGTAGAGTTTTGGGCAGCGGGCCTTAGTGTGTATGTGTGTGAGAACTTACCCTCTGTGAACTTTGGTTTTTCTTTCTTTTATTGTAAGCAAAGGTGTACCCTTATTGTGTTAATTAGTTTGTCATTGTGGAAGCAGGTAGGGGTTCTCTGCCATTTTTGTTTCAACTGTTTTCTCCTGGTTTGGTTAGACAAGGAGCTCAGCCATTGTATTTTGTTTTGGTTAGTGAGTACTTGGTTTTGATTTCTAGCTAAAGTGGGGTGTTTTGTTTATTGTTTTGGCCTTGGAGACCCTGAAGAAAAGAGCTTCCCTGTGCTTGTTTTACTGTAGTAGTTTTAGGCAATAAATCTTGTATACTGACATCTATTTCTCCAGTAGTTCATGTGTTCCCTTTCACTTTGTGTTACCCCTCGCTCCAGTCGACACTTCGTTCTTAAGTGGGGCGTAACATTTATTTAAAAATTAGCGAAAGAGGGAGAGATTTGGAGATAGTGGCAAAATAAAAATGAAAGAGCAGAAAAGGGGTAGAAAAGAGAAAGATGCCTCGGAGGGGATGTTAACCTTTGCAGTTGAGCTTCATAAAGGGGCAGTTTTAAATTTATATCCTGGGCTGAAAAAAAGGAGTAGTAAAGATGCCAGCAAGGAATAATATTTTCTTGTGAGAGACTGCACAGTAATATACAGGGTATGGGTAAGTTTGTGTCTTGAAGAGTAATGTATACAGTTTCCATATAATAGACCTTAGAGGATATTCACAAGTCTAAAATTTAATTTACACATCTCTTAAAATTTCCTTCCCTGCTGGAGGCCATACAGTTAGTTACAAAACGGATTTGTCTTTGACTGCAGTGTGTCAGGAGGCTCTGTATACATATGATCATCACTTTGACAGGCTACACCATCAAAGTGGTAGAAAACACTTTTATCAGTTTTGCTGGTTCTAGTTGCTGGGAAGCTCATCAACTCAGAGCTCAGTAACTGTTGAATTTTTATCAAAATGTAGGATGACTTAATAATTTTAGGTTAAAATGTCCTTCACAGCTTTTGTGTTCACTTCATATTAATATACATTAGATTATCAAAAGTATTCACTCAGCCATCCAAATTGTTGAATTCAGGTGTTCCAATCATTTCTGTGGCTGCAGGTGTTAAAATCAAGAACCTATGCATGCAGTATGCTTCGTTGCTCTTAAGGCGGTGAATTACAGCATGCTGCCATAATAGGATCCCACCTGTGCAACAAGTCCAGTTGTGAAATTTCCACGCTTCAAAATATTCCATAGTCAACAACAATAACTCAGCCATGGAGTGCTAGGCCACGTAAAATCACAGAAAGGGGTCAGTGGATGCTGAGGTGCATAATGCCCAACCTTCTGCAGAGTCAATCACTACAGACCTTCAAACTCCATGTGGCCTTCAGATCTGCACAAAACAGTGCACAGAGAGCTTCATGGAATGGCTTTCCATGGCTGAGTAGCAGTATCCAAGCCTTACATCATCAAATGCAGTGCAAACTGTCAGATGCCGTGGTGTAAAGCATGCCGCTACTGGACCCTAGAGCAATTAAGATGTGTTGGAGTGATAACTTCTAATGCTTCAGCATGGTGAGAATTTTTGGACAATTTCATGCTCCTATGTTTGTGGGAACAGTGTGAGGATGGCCCCTTCCTGTTCCAACATGATTGAGCACCAGTTCACAAAGCAAGGTCCATAAAGAAATGGATGAATGAATTTGGTGCCCTGCGCAGTCCTCAACCTCAACATGATAGAGCACCTTTGGGATGAATTAGAGCACAGACTGCAAGCCAGGCCTTCTCGTCTAACATCAAGGTCTGACCTCATGTATCTGACCTCAAAAGTATGTTAGGTTGCTGAAGGACATGAGGGCAGCGAGGCAGTGGTCAGATATGCAGGAGGAGTGACAGATGCGTTCATGGTAGGGATGGGACTGCATAAGGCACTGAGTCCAGTCTTGTTTGCTGTGGTGATGGACAGGTTGACAGATGAGGTCAGGCAGAAGTCTCAGTAGGTTATAATGTTTGCAGATGACATTGTGATCTGTAGTGAGAGTATGGAGCAGGTGGAAGAGAGCCAGAAGAGGTGGAGGTATACTCCAGAGAGAAGAGGGGTGAATGGTAGAAGCAAGACAGAATATGTGAATGCGAGGGAGACAAATCGATAGGTGATGATACCAAGAGCAGAGGTAGTGAAGGTGGATGAGTTTAAATACGTAGGGTCAACCATTCAAAGCAACGGACAAGGTACAAGAGATGTGAAAAAGAGAGCACAAGCAGGGTGGAGAGGGTAACGAGTGTCGGGGTCGACAGAATGATAACAGCAAGAGTGAAGAATTGCTTCCCAAAATTAAATCAAAAGAACTAATTTAGGCGTCAATTTCACTGCATTTTTCCTTTTTAATATGCTAATTAGTGTGTTTAATGACGCATTGCCTCATTTGCACATTTTAATATAGTTGTCAGAAAACCTGTTATACAAAGACAACATGTATAATGTCTTAAGTTTCTTGCGATGTCTATTAAGTGTAAAAATGTTATAGTATAAATGTCACAATACATTTTTTTTATTAAAAATGAGTTGTTTTGTTTGTTTTTTAATACTCTGAGCCTACTCAAGTAGCAGTTACAGCCACTAGACATTCCCTTTTTATACTCTGACGTTTTTTTTACAGAGTCTACAGAGGGAGTTGTGTATATATCATTCAGAGCCACAAATGTGTATTTCTTTTTCATCCTAAAAGTATTCAAAATATTATGTTTATTCATTATTTGGATGTTTTCTGTGAAAACATATCACTTAAAATCTATGATTTGCACATCAAAAATGTCTTAACGTATGTCGCAAAGTGGGAAAGTGAGACTTTAGTTTTGGTTAAACAAGGATATGATGGCAGTCTGTCATCTCGAGCAAAAACCCCCATTGTTGGCCATGGAGGCCTAACGGTCCTTGTTTGTTTTATGTATTTCTCTTTAATTATAAAACGTATCTTAATGTGTCTCTGCAGGGTTCCAGAGTTTGTGCGTGAGAAGCGTTTCGGCAACTGGCTGAGAGATGCACGCGACTGGGCAATTTCAAGGAACCGTTACTGGGGCACACCAATCCCCATCTGGGTCAGCGATGACTTTGAGGAGGTCAGGAAAACACATACATGCACTTCTTACTCTTTAATAGAGTACTTAATGCTGATGATAAGTCTTTATACTTTATCACACATTTTGTGTCCTTACCAAATACCAAGATAGTTCTTCTTTTCTAAAGAGGTGGCGCTCAGAGTTCAATCTGGGCTAAGCAACAGAGGCAATAATTGAAAAGTTAAACTGTCACTTTATTTATCATAGAAAAGACTGGGGCTGCAATATTACAGAAATCAGTTCTTCTCAGAAATTGCTTCTGTGAAAATGTTTCTCTGTAATGATTTAGCATATTAAAATATTTGTGTATGTGGAGGCTTGTGTAGCAGAGACTTTTTGGCATGGCAGAGCGAGGTGACCATGGTGTCAAGCCAGAGAGTGTAGCACGACTCCGTGTTGCAGTTAGCTACCCTTAAGCACATTGTAGAGTGCCTCCATAAACTCAACACATGAATAATTCATTAATGTAAACAGCAAATAATCATGAACTAAAATGTCTTTGGTTTCTTTTCATGCCAGTTGAGGTAACTTCAAAGCTCTTTCAAGACAAATGGCTTCTGTTTTTGGGAGAGAGGGTGGTGGTAAAGAAGCTACTGAAAAACACAGCAAGAAAGAGGGGTCAGAATAGAAATGAAAAATGAGAGGTGAAAAAAGGGGAGGATAATAAATGAATGAGTTAAAAGAAGCAGACAGTGAAGAAGCGAGCCAGACTGTAAGTGTCCATTTTGTTATGGACGCTCCTTGCCAAACCCAGCTGACTATGTGAAGTAGACTGAACCAAATAGAGATGTCAGAATTGGGTTGTTTGAGCATTTGAAAAATGAAGTGTTAGTCCCCTGGCTCAAAGAGGGACAGCCAGCGACCTGCTTGCTGGAAATAGCTCTGACTGTTTCCAGAACACTCGCACTCCCTGGTGCCTCCCTCACTCACCCACTGCAACAAATGACACACCCAAATCTGAAGCCGTGAGCGAGCGTTATACGTTTCAGTACAATTTCAGTCTCATCATTGCTGTTTTCTTTTGTTCTGATGCTCTGTGTTCCTGGCTTTTTGGGTATGTTTTTTTTTTATCATTCTGTCTTCTGCATTTGACGGTGGTGTATCTGGGCCATGTTACCTGGTGCTCCAGTAAAACTAGAGCGGAGCCTACAGGTTAGCTCTCTGGGGAGACCAGATAACACACTTTACCATACTTTCGAAGGTAAAGTTACTCGGGAGCTGTGTAGGCCTAGTTTTAAGTTCCGTGCAACAGTACAAACATGTAAAATTTGCTATCAGAGAGGATTGAGAACAGGCACTTGTTACATTTTTAAAAACCAAAGCTCTCAAATTGTTACTTAAAGTTGTTTAACTGTGTCAGCTGTGATTTAAACAAAATGCACTGTATTGTATACTGCAATCAACAAAAATATGTATTTCTCTAACATAATGTGACGCTTGCCAATAGCTGTACTTAATACAACTGCAGTGTTTTTTTCTTTAATTAAAATTTGTAAGAAAACAAATAAAGGAGTATGCCAAATAATAATAGTCAATTTGAACAGAAGGAGCACGGTAAATAAAAAGTGATTGGGTTGTTTGCTCTATTATCATCAAGAAAATTGCATCTATCCACTTAATCTAATGCTTACATCTGCTGCTTTATATAAATTCACTTTTTTGTTATTTCAGTGGGCTGGTGTATAGGGCCTAAAGTGTGGTTTCAGACAGTGTGAAATATTTGAATTTATTTAGATGAATTCTTTGTCAGACCAAAAAAACAAAAGTAATAATTTTTCATGCTAGAAAAAAAGAAAGTTGGTACATTCTCAAAACAGAGAAGCATCAAATTATGTTTAGTTGGTAAGTGAGATGTTCTTCTGTTGATCAGTTGGTTATATAATTGATTAACTTTCTAATATTTATAAAAAATTTAATGAATGTGGGGTTTTTTGCTTACTGAAGATATGCTCTGTGTGTGTGGATACTCATTAGGTGGTTTGCATTGGATCCATGGCCGAACTAGAAGAGCTGACTGGAATCAAAGTGACTGATTTGCATCGGGAAAAGTAAGTCACAAATGAGCAGCTATCCAGTTGAACACGTACTCAGTGTTACTACTGTAATAGTGAGTCACACCCTTAGACTGTACAGGAATCGACGCACGGTGATACCTTTTTGTGAGGTCGTGTGTGTCATTGTGCAAGTTTATTTTTCAATTCTGCATCAGATTCCCCGAATGTGACCTGTCTTCCTGAACCAGACGGGTGTTGTTGTGCATAGATCACCTTTCTCTTCCGCCCTTCATCTACTAATTGCCTTTAATCGCTTCCACAGGGCTGGCCATCTTTAATTGATGAGTGAGAAAGGGCTTGCTTTCACCAAGCTTCCATGTTTGTTTTTCTATGCAGGGCATGACGTTTGTAACAGTAATCTGAATGATTTTAGCAGCTTTCAAGATTAGAGACTCTAATTAAAGAATATCTGATTAGCCATTTAGCAGTCAATTGGATGTTGTCTTTTAATGTCTGAAAAGTCTGCAATGTTTCTAAAAACTTAAAATCTAGTAGAACCTTAGGCGCACACCTTTAGATAACCTGACTTTTAATACACTTCATCTTTCAAGACCCAAAAACCTGGATCCATGGTACAACTCAGTGTGGGTGCATCATTAAAAACTAGCCCTAGAGGCATACTAAAACAGCTTCAGTGCACCCTGGCATTGATTCTCCAAATCTCTTGAACGCTAATAGATGAATTAACACAGTTTCTCAAAAAGATGTTTTTACTCATCTGGTATTTTGATGGTGGTTGCTGAATTTGTTAGCTTAACATGTTGGTCCAAAATTTCCCATTAGTGTGCACCTGGTTGAGATCCAGTCACTTCAAAGGCCATAGCATATGATTGGCATGTTATTTTTATATTCATCTAACCTTTTTGGAATGAGTGGAGCCAGATGATGCCAAAATGTCCCTTCAGTTTCACCCCAGCCCTTCATGATAGAAATCAAGGTTAATATTTTGCCTCAGACTCATCTACCCAACTGTAGATGATGACTTACACCATGGATGTGACATAGTTCATCAACAGTTAATTCTGATCTAACCAGTCCTTAACATGTACCTTTTAAAGAAATCATTTTCTTTATTTAAAAAACAAACAAACCAAAAACTATGAAAAGATGCTCATGTGGCGTGATCAAATACTGAAGATTATACTTTTGCCTGCATTGCATAACAACCTGCAAAAATAAGAGCTGATGTACTGCTCAGAAAATGTTAACTTCACTTATTTTTCACATCCTTCCTTCAGTAAATTGAAAAAGAGGCTTCTTAAGAATAGAAAAGCACTTTTATGTAACTGCTTAATCCACTTTTCTTTGGACGTCCTGGGTTAATGTTTTTTTGTTCTTGCTCTTATAAATAAATGTTTAACGGGTTTTGGGGCCTTTCTTGCTATCTGACACTTGATAATTAAGACAATATTCAGGTGCATCTGTTTGTGTCAGGTTAGCTTAATTTATCAAAAAATAACCAATTTTATTTATTGGCTGAATCTGACCAGATCAGTAAACCAGTAAAAAAAGAAAAGAAAACTCTATACCCTTTTTTACCCAAAGCTGTAATAAAAAAAGCTTAATCCAGTAAGAGCCAGCTTTATATTACCATTGTTCTCCTCTTAAACCTCATTCTCAACAGTGAAAGCCTATAAAATCCTTGTTCTGGTCTGCAGCCCAAATGCCTCAAAACCTTATTCCATGTAATGCACATCTGTTTAAGAAGTGCCTTGTGATGCTAACCAAACTCAAAATGAAACAGAAGTCCAGCTGTAATTGCTTCTTCTTATTTTCTGCTGGTTAATTTTTTTTTTCTGCTTTATCTGCACAGCATCGACGATCTGACAATCCCCTCACGGCGTGGTAAGGGCGTGCTGCGGAGGATCACAGAAGTGTTTGACTGCTGGTTCGAGAGTGGGAGTATGCCTTACGCTCAGGTTCACTACCCCTTTGAAAACAGGAAGGAGTTTGAGGACAGTTTCCCAGCAGACTTCATTGCTGAAGGCATTGACCAGACCAGAGGATGGTAAACTGAAGATGAATGAGTGAACTGATGAGTGACACATAAGAAGTTGACACATAGAGAGCTCCCTGAGTAATTTAATTTAGGGAAATTATGAGAAAAGATCATTGGCAGATGGAAATACAGTTCGGATGAGTGTGTTGCTGAAATATGATGTACATTTATTTTTAACTGTATGAAATTATATTATTAAGAGTGTAATTTTCAAAATCTCTGTCCAACCCAAGAGAACAAATTAATTTTGTGTTATTGTCTCCCTGACCTACTTGTCTTTGTACCCCACTGTAGGTTCTACACACTGTTGGTGCTCTCCACAGCCCTGTTTGGGAAACCACCCTTCAAAAATGTCATTGTTAATGGACTGGTGCTTGCCAGGTAAGTCTGTCTGCTTAACAAAACATCAGTTTACTTACTCAAAACGGTGACCCGTTTTTATTTTCTTCATTATCTGCCCTAAATATGCTGTTACTAATTAATGAAAGTAAACATAGTGCATCTCCTTTAAATGAGCTCGTAAAATGTATTTTAATTAAAGAATAACACCTTTTTTGCATAAGTATTTGGGTCTCCTGATATTTGATAACTTTGAAATACCATTTGTTATATACCAGTTATTCATTTCTTCTTAAAATGTTAATTTTCACAAACTCATCACTAATGTGTAGTTTTCGAGACTTAATGGCAAACTCGTTTGCGCACTTGGGGCGATTTTGAGCTGAAGAATTGTGCACTGAGGAGTAATCATGGCTTCAGGATCGCAAAACTGGGACTGACTCAAATAAACCTCACTATTCATTTTCCCAGTAATCAACGGATATTTCATGTACACAGAGGAGAACTGAGGTCTTTGGAACAGAATAAAATTCAGTAGCAGGCTCATATTTGTTTTCATTCTTTAAGAGGATTTGCTGACAAAGCAAATATTCCGGGCTATTTTTCCTGCACGTTTTGTGCAGAAATTTTCTATTTCCCAACACATATTGTGTTTTGTGCTTTCCCCCCACTAAATCCACTATTTACTTCACCTCATTACCACCATTTTTATTTTAGTTTTCTTCCCCCTATTTATCCCATCTTTGTTTTTCTTCTCCCCTTTTACTCTTAATCAGCGTGATGTGTGTATGCAGCATTTAGGCTTCAGACCCGCTGCTTCTCTGCAGCCTTGGGGTCTAAGTGCAGCTCTATGTTCGCCGGCCTACTGACCTGGAAGGACTTGACTAATTTGAATATTAAGTGCATGGTTTCCAACATACACTTTAATGCATGCGTGCTTTAATAACTTTGCTTGTCTCAATCCCACAGCGATGGACAGAAGATGAGCAAGCGCAAGAAGAACTACCCAGATCCTGGACTGATAGTGCAGAGCTATGGAGCTGATGCCCTCAGGTCAGCTCTGTGAGCGAGTGTGTGTTTGTGAAGCGTGAGTGCTTGTGTGCGCCGGTGGCAGGGTGTGGGCTAACTTCACTTGTGTTTTTGTTTTAAAAAGTTTGAATTGCTGTCTGCTTAAATACAAATGGGCCCACTCCTACATACATTACACACACACTCATGCACATTACATGCATACAAATGCCCCTCTTTATACATTCTTTCTCCTTTGCCCCGAGCAGGAAGAGCACTATGGCCATATGGCCTAATGAATAAACCACTATGCAGCTGCACCATATGCTCACATATACACTGATGGGGAGAGAGCTGCTAAAATGAAGAGGAAAAAGGCAACAATTGGATTCTATTTGAGACCTTAATTTTTCACTTTTCTGGCTTTAATCAGTGCTTACAGTATAACCATTATGGTGTAGTGAGCTTCAAAAGGCAGACTGATGTACAGACTATAAGGACTTTTTTTTTAGTACTTTTGAGTAGTGACAACTACGTCTCCTACAGTCGGAGATTCTGCCTATTCTGTATTTTTTTTTTCTCTTCCAAATGAATCTCAGTGTTGCTGCTATTAAAATTACTCATTGCTTGTTGCGTGAAGTTTCATCATCATTCAGCTTGCTTACAGAACCCCCCCCAAAAAAATGTCCATCAGTGTGCTGATGCCTGCCAGAGAATATTACACTAATATGCGTTATTTGTCAACTGTGGCTTTAATGGAGGCAAGAAATTAATTTGCACTGTGATGGTTGCTGCTGGGTAAAAACAGGTTTTGGGACAAAATGTCCTTGAAGCATTTCAGGATGGACATGTGCAACTTTATATTGAGAAAATGCACACTGTCACATAACTTTATTTTAGTACTTTTCAGAAAGTATCCGATAATGTTTTCCTAGCATTTATAGAGAGTTTTTTTTTTTTTCATTTTTAACTGTGTTTTGGACAAAACTCAGACTCTTTTGTCAGTGCAGCTGGGAGCTGATGGGGCTGCTTAGAGACTTTTGCTCATACCTCCATACACTGATTGGCTGCTGGTGTGTGTTTAATGTGCTTAACAGAATTTTAAAAGAAAATCGCTTGTGTTAGGTTTTAAGAACACACTCTAATCCACAAATATTGATCTTCCAAAGTGGCGTAAGACAGAAATGAACATAAATCAAACTTATTAAACCATAGCTTTGGTTCAGCTTGTAGATAGCTCACTGGTTTCCATAAATCAGCTTTGGCATCTTTGCCAAGATGTACATGAACTAATACACTAAAATAAAAACTGTCACATCATGCATATATTGTTGATGTGAAAATTAATTTCATGCATTATGTTCTATGTAAGTCATAAAGTCATGACCCTCAGCTGTGTAGTGTAATAACAACCATTAGAAAGACTGAATGTAAATGAAAGTCACTGTGTATTTAAAATGGAACTGAGAAAGATAGATTTTCAAAAGTGAAACTCTTTTCATACTTTGGTAGTAACGAGTGGCATTAATGAGGCACTTTCATCCAGAGAACTGTCACTGGATATTTGCCTTCTCTGTAAACCTTCGAGATGGTTGTGAAGGAGTCAAGCCATCAGCAGGGGTTGGTTGGGGTTATCCTTATTCAGTACCTGTATACTCTCTGTTTTCTCTATTGTCAGTCGCTAATATTTGATCTGCACTCACCACCTCCTTCACTTCCACTGTCCCTCTCTGCAGACTGTACCTCATCAACTCTCCTGTAGTGAGAGCAGAGAACCTGCGTTTCAAAGAGGAGGGTGTGCGAGATGTGCTAAAGGATGTCTTCCTGCCGTGGTATAATGCCTATCGCTTCCTGGTGCAGAATGTTCAAAGGTTACAGAAGGTACATTTGCAATGAACAAAAGTCAGACTCATTATCTTTACAATTCCTGCAGTGTTCCTCTAGCTTTTTCTGCTTCACAAACCACAGCACTTTCTCATAATACGTAAGTTTCCTACAAATATCCGCCAATGAATTATTATTTGGTTGTTGCTGGCACAAAAAAAAACTTGTTGTTAATCCAAAGTCTGCAGTAATAACTTGTATTATCAGAATCAGAATACTTTATTGATCCCTGGGGGAAATTATTTTTTGTTACAGTGCTCCATTTTAAACCAACATTAAGACAAGACAGACAATACGCTAACTAAGAATAGTACAATATATACATATATATACATACATACATACATACATACATAAGTCACTCATAAATAAATAATTGGAAAAGAAACATGTGTAGTTGTAGCAGCAAACAGTGTGTTAAGTGGATGCGTTGTACAGGGAGATGGCCACAGGCAGGAATGATTTCCTGTGTCGTTCAGTGGTGCTTTTCAGTAATCTCAGTCTCTCACTGAACGAGCTCCTGTGACTGACCAACATGTCATGGAGTGGGTGGGAGGTGTTATCCAACATTGTCTTTATCTTGGACAGCATCCGCCTCTCCGACACCACCTTGAGGGAGTCCAGCTCCATCCCCACAACATTGCTGGCCTTACGGATCAGTTTATTAAGTCTGTTGGCATCTGCGACCCTCAGCCTGCTCCCCCAGCATGCAACAGCATAGAGGATCGCACTGGCCACAACAGACTCATAGAAAATCCTCAGCATTTTCTGGCAGATGTTGAAGGACCTCAGTCGCCTCAAAAAATAGAGACGACTCTGGCCCTTCCTGTAAAGTGCTGTGGTGTTTTTAGCCCAGTCCAGTTTATTGTCAATGTGTACTCCAAGGTATTTATAGTCCTCCACAATGTCAACACTGACCCCCTGAATTGAAACAGGGGTCAAGTGTTTCCTGGTCTTCCTGAAGTCCACGATCAGTTCCTTGGTCTTTGCCACGTTGAGCTGCAGATGATTCTGCTCACACCACGTGACAAAGGAGTCGACCACAGCCCGGTACTCTGTCTCATCATCCCTGCTGATGCATCCAACCACCGCAGAGTCATCAGAAAACTTCTGAAGATGGCATGTCTCTGTGCAGTGTTATATTATATTAGTGTTTAATGGATGGCTGGGTATTTCAGCCTAATTTGAAAAACTTGGAAGCTAGATTCTGCTGTGCATATTTATATAAAAAAAACATTATTATTATTCATTTGTATTTGCTCAGTATCTTGACTTACCTAATAATGGGATACTTACTGAGAGTAGCTTTATGTGGCATAGTGCTCCTAAGAAAATAGTAATTACCTGCAACTGCCTTTAAGAAATAACCAAGTTTAAATATAAAAAAGACAGGAGAATTATGCGATTTGCCAGTTCTCCACTTGTTCGTGATGACTTTTAGATTTGCAGTCCTTAGGGAGAGTCATGGAGTACAGTTTAAATCCAAGTTTAAAACCAGAACCCAATAATGCCAGAAAAAAAACATGAATGAAGGTGCAACTTCAAGCTAGACTGACATCAACAGTGGGTTCTGTGAATTTTTAAGTCAGGTGCTATTAAGCTATTGTTAATGGGATGAGTTGATTAAAAGTTCAGATTCAAAAAGATGAAATAGTGCAGCACCTGTGTGTCTTCAAACTTTAGAGCCCATGAACACCAACATATTTGATTAAGAGCAATTGCATCCTCTCACTGCATTTCCCTGCAATCTATCTGCTGTCAAGTCTGTTTAAAAATGCCAAAACGCTTAAAATACCTTAGAAATTGTAAAGAGCAGATCTTAGTTCTTGAACCATTTTAATATCAGGCTGTTTTAGGCACTTTACAGTCAGAAACAAGAGTCTGTATAATACTTGTCCAGAGAAGCAGTTGCCTCTTAATATCTTTCTGATTTGTCAGTGCCAACTGCTGTTATAACACTGTGCATGGAGATGGCACGGGTATCTAAACTACAGCAGCAACTGCTTTCCTTCCCTGTAGATGGTACACATCAGCATGTTCAAATTGATATACCACTATTTTATTCAACTGACTGTGCCACAGTTTAGAAAACAGCACAACTTCTGCAAATCACCCATAAAACTAACCACATCTATGAGCTCTATTTAAGGATTGTGCTCATACGCAATTTATACCTGTTTAAAAAAAATGTGGTCCATGATGCTGCTGTTATACAAGAGGTGGAATGGTTGGAGATTGTGGCATGACCAAAAAGTTCGCACTGCGCATATTATGAGCTTTGGTTCTTTTTGCCTTTAAAGTGGTGACTTAAAAAAGGAGGCCAGGTTTGCGACCACTTGCAGTCAGTTGGCATCTTCAAAGTGACTTTGGCACGCCAAGACAGCAATAGAACGATGATGAAACAGCAATAAAAAGGAGTCAGTCATCTATTGGTCTGCTGTTGCAATTGTGTGCAATCTGTTGTTGAGGAATTGGCCAGTTGTATGCACAGAAATTCACATTAACTGCTTAATTCAGATATAACCTTTCTTTTTATAGGAATATTATGGCAAAGAGACATGTTGCAGGCATCTTGCGCTTGTTAGTGCAGGCTCAGATTGTTTGCAACATGTTTGCAGTCTGTCTGCATTTATAAATTAAATAGAAGTTATTTACAAACCTTCACTAGCATGTCAGAGTGTGATTTCAGTCAATCTGAGTCGAGCCAAGATTGTTTGGAGATAGGTTGTCTCCCACCAGGATACTGGTGTGATGACCTTGAACTGCCCAGAGGTTGAGGGTGTGACATGCTCTACCTCTTGGCTAAACTACTTGCAGTTTGTTTTTGACAGCAAAAAAAAAAAACAAAAAAAAAAACCACACCCAGCATAATCAGTGGGTAACCACAGGTTTTCCTTGGTCACAAGGAGACTCCCATCTTATTTTTATTCTGTGACTGAGTTGTAAGCGTGGCGGCCCAAACTACTGCTGCTTCTACTTTTCTTATTGATGCACGAAGCATATTTTTGGCAGGTTTTCTAATTCTTCACCTCATGCTCTTGTAAGACAACCAAATAGCATTAATTTGCATCTGTGCTTGAGCAATGATTTTATATATATGGCTGTATGTATTTCCGTCTTAGGAGGAGAATATTCACTTCCTATACAATGAAAACACAGCAAAGAAGAGCGACAATATCATGGACAAATGGATTCAGTCATTCACGCAGTCCCTCATACAGTTCTTCAAGGCTGAGATGAAAGGTGAGACAGACGCTCTTAACACATGCAAATGTTTCAGTCATTTTACGTGACAATGACTCATAATTCTCTGGAGACTTATCCTATCCTAACCTTAAACCAGCAGGGGTTGAGTCCCCACCACCATTAATAGATTTATATCTAACTCTTATATCCTTAAGTCTTGCGTGCAACTATTTATGATGTTTCTCTTTCCAGTGTAATTAGACTGACAGTTTTTTCTGGTCACAGCTTACCGCCTGTACACCGTTGTGCCTCGTTTGGTCAAGTTTGTTGACATGCTCACCAACTGGTACGTCAGGACCAATAGACGCCGCCTGAAGGTGAGATCACAGCTCTAAATCTGTTCTTGTTTTTATGTAAAGAAGATGTGGGTGAAAGCAAATGATATATCACTCTTACTAAACTCTAAATGATGACTCAAAATATTACTGTATACAAAAATAGATATTAGATAATAGATATTATTACACTTTGCAGAATATTTTCTTTATTTGGTGCAGAATACAGTCTTGTAATTACTAAATGAATAGTATTAATTATTTATTTAAACTACTGTTAAAAGCATCGTTAACACATCCTTCACCTGTGAACATTTTATAGAAGTGCGTTTTTAGCCATGCTTGTGAACAATTGGTTCATTTCAACTCAGGGCACATGCACTAATGTCAGCGAGGGCATTTTTTAAATCTTTTTACTGTTCCAAGGGGAAAGAACTTATTGATGTGCATGCGAACTTTATAGGGCGAGAGTGGCACTGAGGACTGCTTGTGGGCGCTGGAAACCCTCTTCAGTGTTCTGTTCTCCATGTGCAGGCTGATGGTGAGTCATCCGCTTTCTGTGTTTTAGTGTGTGTGAGACTGAGAGAGAGGGAGAGAGAAGAGATTGCATGAGGAAAATTTCTTGTGGTGAGGTTGTGCTTTTGTGTATGCAAGAAATAAAAGCATAAAGCTGCTATTGTAAAGGTGTGTTTGTGTGCACACTTAACTATGAATAATTCATGAGTAGTAGGAGTTTTTATTTATAACACATTGATGTTTGCATGTGAGGCATGAGGCTTGCTAAGAATCAGTAATCCTAACACAGATCAATACAGATCAGCTGTGTGGTATGCAAGTTAATTAGCCATGGTTGGAATAAAAGAGAATCACATAAGAAGTAAACTCACAGTGGCACAATTCTGTTTGATCTTTAGCGACAGTTAAGGGGGAAAAAAAACTACATAAAAATTGCGCTTCTGACTTTTAGACCTTCTTGTCTGAAAAATGTAAATTAACTACAGTGTCACTCATCCAATAAATTTTCCTCTTTCTCTTTTTCTCTCTCTGTACTTGCTTTCTTGCCTTTTACCCCTTCAGGCTCCTTTCACACCCTTCATTACCGAGATGATGTACCAAAATCTGCGTCACCTCATTGACCCTGCTTCTGTCGAAGAGAAGGACAACAGCAGCATCCACTATCTCATGCTGCCTCAAGTCAGGTTGGAAAAATCCTTTCAGTAATCTGAGAGGAATTTTTTTGCCACTTAATGTGTTTATTATCATTACTGTCAACAGTAGATCACATGGATACGACAAAAACAGAATTCGCAGCCGAGGGGACTCTATTGAGCTCCGCTCAGCTCTGCGGTGTTTTTGTCACTGCTGTTCAGGGAAAAAACAAAAACACCAGGCGAAAGAAAAAGAAAAGAAATCACATAGAACGGGACAAAAGTTGTTCATTTAGTATGTCTATGAAGGTTCTCAGTCATCCAGGTCATCGTAGTCAAAGGAGCTTGCAAGCTCCTTTGACTGTTCATTTAGTAGCTTCAGTTCCAGATCCAGTTATCAATAGTTGTTGGAGATCCAGACAGAGCTAAATAGAGGGTAATTGATGAAAAATCCAAGTTGCTGATATTGTTTAACGATTTGAAATGAGGAACAACCTTTCTTGAATTAATATTAAATGGTACTCTAAATCAGGTTCTCATCTACAGATAATTCAAGTACATTTTCATATAGATAATCAGCTGACCGTTTAGTAATACAGAAGACAGAAGTAACTCTTCTGTCTTGGCAGCAGTAGTCCTTGTTCTGCTGTGCAGTCTTGGTTAGTTTGGCATAGCAGCACATGAACCATGCTCTGGTCAGAGTGGCCCTCCAGCTCACAGCAACTCTCCCAGAAAGCAGAAAAGGTCTACCATTGCTAGTGGCAGTTCATCATGGTGTCATAAAAAGAGGAAGTGCTGTGGGCTAGCAGGTTAGCATGACTTAACTTTTAAAACAGGATTGAAGAATGTGGGGAACCACCTCCAGCTGCAAGTATATTCTGCAATTTAGGTGCATAAGTAAACTAAGAATCTGAATCTGTTCTTCAGCCATTTTAATCTAACCAAGTTCAACTGGGTTCATTGGCTTTTCTTGGCACATGGCACTCAGCAGCAAAAACAAAAAGCACACTTGTGTTAGCTCCTTTTCTGAGAGGATATCCACTGCTTATGTAGTCTAATCAGGGTCAGCCACAGTGTGTGGCTGTACTTTATCACAATTGTACTGAACTCTTAACTCTTCAAAGTAGATTTGGAGAAGTTTTCAGTATTTTCTTTGTAATTTCCAGGCTTTTCTCATTCTGTCCCTTAATTCCTGTTGTTCTTCATCTTCATCCATTTATCTTTGAATGTTTAGATTGTTTACATATTGAACACAGTGACCCTAGTTTTTAAAAAATGTGCCCCTCATTACATTTTAAAAGAAGAAAAACAATTCTTGATCATTCGTAAAATTGCTATTTGAATGGAATAGCCGGCTAAGACTCTTTGATATCGAGAGTTACTTTTTCAATTTTTTGTTCACTGCTGTTTTCTCTAGAAAATGAGTCTAATCCTGTTTGGGGTTTTTAGGGTAATATCTTTTTCTGTCTTTAGACAGTGTTATAGTAGAGATTTTAGAAGAGGCTGAGAAATATTCATGCAGAATTGCACAGACCCTTTCTTGATTTTCGGCCCTGCAGAATGGATATAGCTCACAAAATGTGTTCTTTTCATTTCCTTTCACTTCAATTACTCCAGTAAAAATTGTGGCTTGGCGGCTGATCAGTTTTGTAATGCCTGGGAGGAATTTCTAATTGCCCAAACTTAATTGCATCATCTTTAACTATAAAAAAGTTCTGACGTGATTAAATATCCATTTGATTTAGCATAAGGAAAATAGTTTGTGTAATGGTTCATATAATCTCCCCTGTCACTTAGGCAGCCCTCAGGGCTGATGCTTTATTAGCTGCTTGTCCTTCCTGCTGTCAAATGAGAGTACTTCACCTTCCTCCCAAAGGTCAGCTACCAATCAGCTGGTGGGAACAGCCGCTCGTCAATCACCTCATTAAATGATTGGTTGTCCCTGGCCACCCACTCCTCTTGTTTTACTCCAATGTGGCGTGCACACTGAGAAGACACAAGTCACGAGTAAATGAACAAGCATTGTGCATAGTTCTGTGTGCCTGCAGATAGTTAGGGATAATATTGCTATTATGTGTGATTATTAGTGGCTGAACAGCTCTAATTTGAATTCAGAGGTGGAAGTCTTGTTGTACCTTATTAGTGGAGCTAAATAGATGGTTCTGAACTCTGTCTTTTATATATGCGGTACTGACCCTGCTGTTCTCTAGTGTTTTCCTCAACAGATAATCCAATTAATTTCATAAATCACCATTAACGAAAGATGAGGATTGCTCTTAGCGGTAAAAATGCTGCTGTCCACCCAAGAATTTCCTACACATAGTTTTACAGAATAATGTATATTTATTCTAAGAGGATGTGTTATTGTTATGAGTGGAGACTGACGTCACGTGGCTTAAATGAACAGAGCTCAGTCACTTCTAGTTTCAGTTGATGGTATTCCCATTCCTAATCTCATTCTCTCCGGTGTCACAGAATAGACTGAGTTATCCAAACACTGATTCTCTCACTCGGTGCTGCATATGATAACATGAAAAGTATGACACTCAATATTTTTTTCTGTTTTTACAGGGAGAATTTGATTGACAAGCGCATTGAAGGCGCCGTCTCTCGGATGCAGTCTGTGATTGAGCTGGGCAGAGTGATCAGAGACAGGAAGACCCTGCCTGTCAAGGTAGATTACCATTTTGACCCTATCCACTTCTGTAATCCACTGGGATCTACATGGTATCTACTCTATAGGAAACATGATTTAAAATGTGGCAAGAAGAGTCTTTACTCAATGGTCACGTACTTCATTTCTCCAGGACTTTCACGCACATTTTACATTGTTTATCAGTAGATTCATCCATTGCCTTCTTGTGATGTGATTGAAAGCTTATGAAGAGGGCTCTTTCAGATAAAATGTTGGACTTCATTTGAAAAGCACCATTGGAGCTGCCAAAAACAGAAATGAATTCAGAAAAACAAAGAGACACAATTTAAACACAGTCAGATTCCATCAGATGTGATGTAATATGGACCATGTCTGACTCAGGTGCTGGATCATTTCCTGAGTTACTCCCATATTATGTTTGTTTTTCTTGGTAGTAGTATTCTTTATTGAATTTGGGTAAAAAAAAAATCATAGAAGACTCAACAGATGTAATTGTCCAAATGTAAATAATAATAATAATAATAATAATAATACTATATAGAAAGTTCTGTTTTAAAAAAAAAGATCCAATATATAGCCAAACACAGGATTTAAGAATTGCAGTTTTGTTTTTTGTTGCTCATTTTCTCGTAATTGCAGTAGATTGACCCTGTGTCAAAATGTACTTACTTTTCATACTGTAACAAGGTTTATGATGAATTGGTATTTTACTTTACAGCTACATTATCTAAATGTAGCTGAAGGTGTATGCTAGTTTGCATTGTGCATGCTTTTTCTTTAATGTTGGTTTTAGCTTTTTGGTTTGTGTTACAGTACCCATTGAAGGAGGTTGTAGTCATCCACCAGGACCCAGAGGCTCTGAAGGACATTGAGTCACTGCAGAAATACATACTTGAAGTAAGTAAATTAGAAAAAGTAAATAGAACACCCAACCATTCAAACATTTATATTGTATTGTGTATTCATATTGCATTCTTTTGTTTTGTTTTTTGGTAAATTGGGGAGATTGATTTGCTTTTACTCATGCACTGTTGGAGGGGGTATTTTCTTGTCACTTTCTTGCAAAGGTTTTCCCCAGCCTGTAATTCTGTTGCTTTGCTGTGCTTTGATCAGTACTATTTAACTTATAATCTAAAGAGAAACATCCCTGGAACCGTGTTTACACTCCAAAGCCACTGCTGTTGATTTGATAGAGGGGATGAACATCAGAGGGAGTACATGTTCACACACTACTTGGATCTTTAGCTGTAATTGAAATTTCAGTGTCTGTTTCGTGCAAAAAGAGGGGCGAAGCACATGCCTCTAAATGTTATTTAACATTTGATCTACCTTAGTTGCCACATTTCTCAACTGCAAAGTGCAATCACAGGCATGTTTTCTTTTTTAAGAGCATATCATAAGTCTTCTGTGTACCAATGTCAGTGTGTGCTTATTTACTAGACAGTGAGGATCGATTCAGGTGTGAGCTGGATTAATTCAGGTGTTTAACAGGCTTGCAGACTAATCCCCATTGTCTTTAAATCCTTGAAGTCCTTACCTTTTTATTTTTCCAACAAAAGAGGACATTATAGTACTGTCATAGAGAAGAATGTTCTCACCTTTGCAGGATTTTGTACGTCTTTGTTTCTTGAAATTGGAAAATTGATTCAACCCCCCACATGACTGCGTTGACGAACATTAACACAACTTTTACAGAAAAGAGCTTCTGCTGCGTCTCCTGCTGGATCCTCCAAGCTTTATCTTAGTTCTAGCCACTTCTTATCTATCACTCTGTTTTATTTCTGGTGGGGAGGACATTTAACCTTGTCAGCCTCTAGCTTTCCTGCCAGTAAACAAGGTTTATTCAGTCAGAATTGAGAGCAGTGGAGGCCTTGCAGCCCGGTAAACAATCTTTGGAAGCTGAATTTTTCTATTGTTTCTTAATTTCAATAAAACCACATTAAGTATAGATTCATCTTTAAGCACAACAAAGATATTTTATGTTTTAGGTTTGACCTTTTTTGTGGCCAGTGTTCATGTGTCTGACGAGTACTCAGGAGCAAGAGAAAGATTAACTAAGATGCAAAAACCGATTTACATGTTTTTATTGTCCTTGTGGAACAGGTAAACATTTAATATAATTGAATGAATTCTCCTAACATTCAGGGAGGAGAGGTTGGAGTCAGAGTGAGACTGGCTGTTGTGGCCATCTGAATTTTAGCTTGGGTCAGCTTTGCTTTGTTGACAGTCTTGTTGGTGACTCTGTCAGCTTAGTTTCCTCTGAGCTTTATGTCAAATATGAAATGAGTTGCTTTTTTGAGCTGACAGGCTTCCTTCATTGTAATGCACCAGCACACTAAGTCATCACACACACGTTCCCCTACACAGACTAACAGAACCTCAAAGCCATATTTACCCTCAAGATTAAATGAGCTATTTCTTTGTTGGTATGTCATTACAGTGAATTTTATATTGAGTTCCAAGCACATCCATAGTACGAGTGACCTACTGTACACTGTTTTTGTACCTGTATCAGTCTTGGGCAGATGACATTGTATTCCCCAGTGTGAGATATTAACAATTTTGCAGCCAACTAAAAGACAATGACATGGTGTGTTTGACTATTCTTCATTCCCCAGGAGCTTAATGTGCGACAGTTGACACTTTCAACAGACAAGGACAAGTATGGTATCCGCCTGAGAGCCGAGCCAGACCACATGGTGCTGGGCAAGAGATTAAAGGGGGCCTTCAAAGCCGTCACTGCTTCTATCAAGGAGCTCACCAGCGAACAGCTTGAAGCCTTCCAGAAGAAAGGTGACAAAAAATTTTAAAAAGTAAATAATCACAAAATTGTTTCAGCAGTGTTGCTGAAAATTAGCGGCCTTATGTTCTGTATTGACTTAATCTTTATGTATCCTTTTTTTTTAATGTTTGCTTGTTTTCTAGCGGTGTTATCAAATTATTAATCAGCTGGCAGTGATATTGCTAAACAAATAATAAAGTGGTGAAGAACAATCAGTGTTAACGACGAATCCTCGACGAGGAAACCAGTTTATCCTCTGAATCCAAACACTAGCTGGTCTGGAACAGGGTAGGGATCAAAGCAATGCAAGGTATCTTGTCTCTCCAATTATAGAAAGATGAGGAGAGTCTTTGAGGAAGGAGGCAGAAGAGGTCAGCTGGACTGTGGGAACTTAAAATTTCCAATAACTTGCATGTTTGAAGTCCAGCCAGTTGTGAGGCGGAAAGAAGCGATGCATGGAAAGAGACAGATGGTAGAAAAATGTTGGAGAGAGTGCACAGAAAGAAGAAAATGTTTATAGTACTGCAAAGTTACAGTTCATCAATTAAAATCGAACGCAAGCCATGATGTGAAACTGCTTGCTATTAAACTAAACGGAAGCTATGAACAACAGAAGTGGAGCATTTTGTCTGTCTGAACAGTCAGAGTGAATGAATCTTACCATGGAAAAAAGCTAATGGCTCACACTTGAGTTGAGTCCACTTTTAAACTTTTTGTGTAATTTCCATGACTCTGAAAGCGAGAGATTGACCGGTAGGCTAGAAAGTGATTGTAGGTTGTGGCCAATATTCATAACCTATACCTTTTGATGCTATTACTTTCATGAGGTGGAAGAATAATGGTTAAGATAGAAGATGTAAAACAGCAACAAAGCAGGGAGGGACAAAGGAAATTAAAGCGTGGAAATCTCAGATTAGAGAGAAATGAAGCGACTGTTTCACCGAGCCTCCGGGTGAGGAAAAGTGAAGAGGACAGGAGAACACGGTCATGGTTTTTAGTCAGAACAGAGATATGGGTAATTGCTGCCACTGGCAAAATGGAGATATGAACCTGAGCAGATTGCATTTGCGGTATTGTTTTAAAGCGCAGATCTAGTGCGGATGCAGCTAGAAAGACTTAAGTTTTAAGTAATATTAAAATACAAACAAACATCAGTCCAGACCCCAGAAAACAAGAAAACAAATTAAATTTCAAGTTATAAATGAGAGCACTTTATTCATTGTGATTAAAACTCAAATCTCCTTTAGAAGTCCTGTCAGGAGATGAACTCTTCCACCAAATCATGGGGCACATTTATTTAAACAGAGATATAAATAGGTTGAATCATTTTTAACAGTGTCTGCAGCCAGTTTTGATTCATTCACAACACACATCAGTAATCATTATGGCAAACCTTTTTTAAAACACTTAGAAATAATCCATTATCTATTGCCAGCATAGTAATCCTTGTAAAACTAGATATTAGAATAGAAATGCAGATATTTTGTTGCATTAATTTATTATCAATAATTTTAATCATACACTAAGTATAGTGTTTAACATGGTTATACAATCCACATGTCATCCTTTTTTTTTCCTTAGGAAAAAAAATAATTACTATTTATTGAGATTAGAAAAGAAAAGATTTGTGGTAACCAACATTTTCTTACTTAAAATACTCAAAAACTTTGTTTATCTTGGAATTGATGAACGTTATATTGCTAAATGTATATATTTATGATGAATTATCTGCTTAATTTGCAGGCTCCATAGTGGTGGATGGTCATGAGCTCCATGAGGAGGACCTGAGGCTGATGTACACGTTTGATCAGAGCTCAGGCTCTGCACAATATGAAGCACACTCTGATGCACAGGTAAACCCAGTGCTCTTGGTATTACAACCCTGTATCCAAAGAATTTTGGCCACCGTGTGAAGTTTAAATAAAATGCAAGGAGGAGGTCTTGCAACCTCTTTGCTTTGGCTACCTGTCGATGTTGACTATATTCAGGTGCTCAGTGTAATGTGACTAGATCTTAAAAAAAAAAAGAACTACTCTGCTGCTGTTGCTACACCAAGCTGCCACATGCTGTAAATGCATTTATGTTTCTTTACTGTGAGTGTGATGTATGAAATTATTTCGCAGCTAAGTGGAATCAGTATATATGCATTTCCCAGAGGCCCTCTCTAATCAGTGCTCTTTCAACCGCATACATGCCACACGGCTGCAGCTTAATACCAGTTTACTGAGCTGGCTTTTTAATTCTCTGTTGCTCACTCGCTCACACTGACTCTTCAGGTTCCATCTGTCTGACGCTCTGTTCTCTCTCATATTCTGTTTCTCCATTGTTTTATGTGTACATTCACTCATCTTTCTCTCCTTCTATCCATGATAAAATGAGAAGCAGACAGTATATCCTTTACTGCTGCCTGGATGTTGTCTTACATTTTGACACTGTAAATGTTTGGGCAATAGGATAGCAGTCTAACTGCTTAAAGATTGCTCTTGTCAACTCTAAATGTTAACCTTTTCAAAGTAATAGTTTGTAACAATGAGGTAAAGGACTGGATGGTTCAGTTTTAAAGTAATTTAATTACACTCACTGGCGCTTTTATGTATATCTTCCTAGTGCTGGGTTGAACGGCCTTTTGCCTTCAGAACTGCCTTAATTCTCTGTGGCATAGATTCAGCAAAGGACTGGAAACATTCCTCAGAACTTTTGGTTCATATTGGCACGATAGCATCAGACAGTTGCTGTAGAGTCGTTGGCTGCACATCCATGATGATAATCTTTGGTTCCACTGCATCCCAAAGGGCCTCTGTTGGATTGAGATCTGGTAACTGTGGAGGCTGTTTGAGTTCTCCTGTTAGAAGGAGCCATCAGAAGATGGGTACTGTGGTCATAAAGAGATGGACATGGTCAGTAACAATACTCGGGTAAACCGTGGCATTTAAACAGTTTAAACGATGCCATGCACATCACCATAAGCAGTCTAAATCATTGATAAAAGGGAGGATGGAGCCATGTTTTCATGTAATTTATGCCATCCAAAAGTTGAAGCGGATTCAAAGTCATCTGATGAGGCAGTGTTTTTCCCAGACATTTATTGCCAAAATTTTGTTGAATTGCAGCCTCAGTTTCCTGTTCTAAGCTGACAGGAGTGGCGTGGCAACCAATGCAATATTTTGTTCCTGTAATCCAAGTTTGATATTTTGTGCATTCAGAGATGCTCTTCTGCATACCTTTGTTGTACCAAGGGTTTATTTAAGTTACTTTTGCATTCCTCTCAGCTGGAAACAACCTGGCATTAGCATTTTTGCTCATGAATTGCCAAAAAGTGTTGGCTGATTAGATATTTCCATTAACAAGCATTTGAACATCTGTAGAAAAAAACATGGCCGCTGTATGTGTATATTAGGAGATTAGTAATGCTTGAAGATCTTTATTTTGTGTGAAATACTTTCTTTTTATGACTCGTATTCAGTTTTTGTGGCAGTTTTTGTATGCCAGGACGAGCACATTTCACCTCATTGTTTCTTTCTATTTAAGAGTATTATTGGAAAACACAGCACACAGTTAACTTGCTGTGCAGATAGTGCTATGTACATTTTTCACAGTTATAGCTACATTAACTAATGATCTTCTCACTTTCTGGATCAAAGTACCTGACATATCTTAAAGACATAAAAGCTTGGATTAGAATAAATACTAATGAAATTAATTAAACCTCCAGCTTAAATATTATTCCAAACATCTGTTTTAATCTAAAATAAAATAATAGTAATAATAATGTAAAATGGCTTTTTTATTTTTTACATTTGTTAGACCTGTTTGAAATATTAAGTTATGATCCCCAGAATTTAATCTTGTTTATTAGAGCGCCACCTTCATCTCAAGTCACAGAAAAACATCAGGAGAGTTCTGTCATAAATTTTGCTAAGAGTTTAATCTTCCCCTCTTCTCTTCTGCTCATGATCTGTTATCATTTAGGTCCTGGTGCTGTTGGATGTCACCCCAGATCAGTCTATGGTGGATGAAGGCGTTGCCAGAGAGGTCATCAACCGCATTCAGAAACTACGCAAGAAGGTGGGGCATTTATTTCTGGACCACTACTAGCTGTGGAAACAAGAGGGACACATAACACACCACTCCTGAATTTTACAATCCAGTGTTTAATAAGCAGAACCTGACGTAGTTGCAACAGCAAAACAAAACATGCCACTAAGGCAGTTTGAGTGGTTTTGCTTCAGATGTGAACTTTTTGAGGATGTTTCCTTTATTTAAACAAACTAAACAATCCCCTGCTTTCACATGTATGATCATAGTCCTTTAAACCACTCCCATTTTAGTTAATCTGATGATGTTTCAAGACTGCAGCGTAGAGTCAAAACAGAAACTTTGCTTTTTGTTATATTTCCGTCACCCCAGTCCTCCCCCCGTTCGTCTTTATGTCTCATTGTATTGTCCGGGCAGTTTTGAAATCTTTCCACTGCAGCGTCACAGTTAGAGGTTTCTCCATCATAAGGCAGGCTTAATGGAAGCTTAATTACAGTCTGGCCCCTTTCAGATTCTAATGTTCGAGCTTTGAAGTGGTCTGGGGAGTAAAGACGGATTAGCCAACAGCCCCTTGTTTTCACAAGCAACAAACAGTTTTTTCCGTCCCCCTATAGCAGTGGTGTGCATTGGCTCCCTGCCAGGTTAAATTCCTCCAGTTATTTCAAACTGAGATCTGTCAGGAATTTTCCACCCTGTGGATGGGAATTAATTTTTAGCAATTCTTGTACATGTTTGGTAGTAGTTTGGTGGGTTGCACCTGTTATCACTGTTTGCGTGGGAGGCAGAGTTGAGAAACAGGGGTCACCATTTCCTTATTTTTAATGGACTGTTCCCCAACTGGAGAGATCTGTTGCTTTATTCCCCCCCCCTTCCCACCACACACACTCATACAGAGGCTCATGTGCACTGTACTAGCCCCATCAGGGTAGGATCAGTTACCTTGACTTGGAGAACCCTTTAAACCTTCTTCCTCTTATGGACTTCTCTGTACCTGGCTGTCTGTCCGCCCTTGAGCCAAATATTGCAAATGGCGTGTTTGCAAGAATGTGTGTGCTACACTGTTGGTACATGTGTGTGTGGCCGTGCATGTGTGTGCCCAGCTGCACACTCAGAATAGGATTAGATCAATGTGTTTGAATATGTCAAGGTTATTGGAAGTTTGCGGCATATGATGCCAAAATAAATGGGCTGTCATCCAGTAAAAATGTCCCCTTGTTTGCTTTCACCTTTATTTCTTCCTGTATGGTCTCTGCTTTTTAATCCAGCTATTCTACTCTTTTGTTCATCTTTTCATTTTGTTTGTCTCGTTCTTCCTTTCAGGTAATCATTTCCTCCAGATGTAATTTATTTATAAAGGAGGAAAAAAAACTTTGAAGAGAGTTACTTGTGCTAAAGATTTTTTGTGTCCTTTGCAGTCATTGGATTTGTGCTGTTGTTTGAAGACCCACTGAAGCAAGACTTTTAGCCTGTTTACTCACCTGCTCCAATAAAGAAAACTCTCACTTCTCATGCCACTTGTCTCTTAATGTCTGGTCTTAGGGGCATTTGGTGCCATCAGATGAGATAACGGTGTACTACCGCTCCCAGCCAGAGGGGGAGTACTTGGACTCTGTGATCAAGGCTCACACTGACTTCATCCTGGCTACCACAAAGGCTCCACTTCTCCCCTTCCCTGTCCCAAAAACTGCCAGCGTTATCATAGATGAAAAGACCCAGGTATAAAAGAATACGTGTAGACCAAGCAGGGTTATATATGACTGAGTTTTGTAGCAGCTTGTAGTCTGACACAACCTTAAAGCATTCATGAAACGTGCTGGAAAGTATTTAGCATATACATAATATACACAAGGAGCACTCAAATTGGTGTTACAGTAATAAAAAATTTTTAACTTTGTGTTTAGTGGTTACCTTCTTGCAAATCTCTTAAGTATATTTGTTGCAGTTGTCATGAGACTGAAACTTATGTGTGCTTTTCTCTATTGACTCTTTCACTCTTTGTTCTATGTCTGTTGCAGCTGAAGGGTTCAGACCTGGAGTTAACCATAGTAAAGGGATCTTCGGCCCCTCGGGCTCCTCTAAATGGACCAGCTTGCACATATGTCAACCTCCAGGTGAAGGTCAACAACAAAGAACAAGGTAGCACATGGGGAGAGAATCTGTTTTTTTCCAGTTTAAGTGGTGTAACAGGAAAACTGTAACTGTCTAATTTTAAATAGAGTTAAAATAAATATTCTCTGCTGATGATTGAGATTATACATATGTGCAACCAAATTCACATATAATATTAAATACAACTATAATATAAATACAGTAACATTATCTTACCTGTGATTTACTTTTAGTAACTGTTTGGCTATGTTAATAATCCTCTTGAACTGGTTTCTTGTGCAGAGGGTGTAGTGCTGTTGGAGAATCCCAAAGGGGATAACAGGCTAGACTTGGACAAGCTGAAGAAAGCGTGCAGCAGCATCTTTGGAACCAATAACACACAGCTCAAATTCTTCAGTGACGGAACTGGTGAGAACTAAACTCCCTTCTTTTTTATGAGAACATTTAATCATGTTATTTAAAAATGTACATCTTCTTTTTACCTCCAGATATTTAATAACAATGAAAATTCTTCCTTTATTACCAGTCGGTTATTTTATCTGTCATTTATTTCACTTTTCTTTTTATATATTTCTGGGTCCTTTATTTTGGCTGTTTTCGTGCTACACTTTAACCATTTTTAATTTTATAGTTTTTCTGCAGAATTTTGACTGTTTTTCTTTTCCACTTTTCTGATCTTCTTCATAGCTATAATGTCAGTAAAAAATAACAGAAAACACGGGTAGTTACACACAGTGTAGCAAACTTTCGCTGTAAAACTCCACTTTGCAGAGCAGTTCATTTTTAAGAGTAAGGATCATTTAAATTATTATTAAACAACATAATATTGTGCTTTTTTCCCCCAGCAAATTGAAATCAAAGAGAATTAATTAATTAATTATTTAGTCATAAAATGGTTCTTTCTGTTAAACTGTAGAGAAAATAAACATTTCATAAAGCCTTCTGACATAAGCTAGAGCACTTTATCATGCGAGAAATGCCAACAGAGCTTAGTCAGTTTTTTGATTTCATTTATCATGACAACAGTAAAATCAACCATTATCCTGTGATAATAAATCTTAAACTAATTTTATCTTTTAGGCCCCAGTCATGCAGGCCTAGAGACTGGTTCATGACAACCACCAGTCGCTAGGGAAAAATGAGTATTCCACAAAGAGGTCTTCTGTGCTGAGACCTCGTTGTGATTGCTGTGGTTGCCATGGACGTAGTTTGTGCCGACTTGTCTGCAAACACTCGACAGCTACTCACTAAGCAGTAACCGTGATGCAAACCTAAAGTGAATACTGCCTTGCCTTCATTTTATCCAGCAGCAGGCAGGGTGAAACAACCACTGACTAACTGGTTAGAGAATAAGCATTGCTCCCTAGCTACAGGTGGTTGCCAAGGGGTCTCCACCAGATCTCTAACTCTGTGTGACTGAGGACTTGTTGGTTTTTATAGATTTCACAAATCATCATGAAACATATGTATATTTGTAACTGTCTGTTTCTCACAGAGCTGACCAGCAAAACGGACGTGCAGACTCTGACTGGTAAAACTTTGTCAGTGACTGCGGGAACTGCATCACCTGGCCCCGCCCCCTCCACCGACACCATCGCGTGTCCTTATGTAAACCTTCTACTATGCAACGCTCAGCCAGCTGGTGAGAGAAGCAGCCACAGAAACTGAATTTATGTGCACAACACGCTTTTCTCACTTCTAAAGATTAATCTTCGTCTGACCAACGTTTTATTTGAGAGAAATATTGAGAAGATTTTCTTTGTTTTGTTTTGTTTTTGTCCTCTTTATATTTGCATTTATATTCGAGATTGAACTAGTTTTAAATGAAAAGTTTGACATTGATTTTGCTCCAGACCAAATTTCCTCCACTGGGGCTTCAAACATTGATTCATATATTTATTCATTTATTCTGTACTTGTGCCTGCACAGCCACTTAAATTAGCTTACCACCAAAACTAAAAATGGTAAAGTGCTTGCCTGTGGTCATCAGCACCACAGGCAAATGGTCATGGTAAATGGTAAATGACCTGTATTTGTATAGCACTTTTCATCAAGATCATTTTTCATTTTTTTTGTAAGTTAACCAGCTGTTGGTGGAGACAGAGTGGCATCTGTCTCCTCATCGCTACCATCAACTACCATGTATATGGATTTCTTGTCAACATTACAGTTATTCCTATTATTTTAAGTGGATATTGACAAGGAGTAACTGTAGCTGTGTTTAGGTTTTTCTTCCATTTCTTCCAAGTCATGCATGCTGGTTGTGCAGTTATGATGCAGTTTTGCTTCTACTGCAGGAAATTGAGTATAATCCAACTTTATCCTTTGAGTCATTCAGTCTGTCCTTTCACCTTTCCCTTCTACTTAGCCAGGATGTTTTTCCTCATCTTTTCCCAGCTGAAGCTTGTATATATGCCCTCTCAGGACAGAACTATCCCTGCTAATAAAAAACATTGTTAATGATGTAACATGTGGTACAGTTCTCTTTAACACCCTCCCTATCTCTTCTAGAGTGCCAATCAGGAGACGTGGGTACCCTCCTACTGGTCAACCCAGTAGGCCAGAATCGGCTTAACCACGAAGGCTTGCTCTCTGAGACTGCCAAAGTTTTTGGCCTCCGCAGCAGGCGGCTCAAACTCTACCTGGATGAGGACCTTACTCAGGGTAAAAAAAAAAAAAAGATCACTAAAACCATCACTGAAACAGATTTTAAGGCAATTAATGGCTGATAGAGATACGGTGATTCCTCCCACACTTTCTCATGAAAAGTTAGTAAAAACATGTAAATGTATTTGCCAGATTTTCCTTAAAATACTACTCAGTACCTAGTAGTACATGCAGAAAAATGGCTTCTGTGACTGGAATAGATTTTGCAAATCTGCACATAGGCAGATTTTTAAAAAAAGATTTTCAGCTTGTAGGGAAAGCTGTAAGATTCTAGTTGTGTATGTTGTTAGATGCTAAGCTGTGTATTCTTTATTGTAACCAGTAGGACGTCCAAATCAAGTATAAAACACGAGTTAGTGCATTGTCATTTTTAAAAAATCGAAGCATTTTCCTGAAAGACACCAAGTTTCTTTTAACTGCTTTGATAAAGCAAAGTAACTTTCCTTAGCTGTAGGGTTTTAAAAGTTTTAAAAACTGCTCTTCTCAAATGTAATTTTAGCCATAAATACTTCTGTTTTCCAGAGCTGCCAGCTGATTCTTCAGTCAAATCTCTTGACACCAAAACTCTGTTTGTGAGAGTTCTTCCTACGACCGCTGAGGCATAAATCCACAAACCACCTGAAGAGCATTTGTCTCTGACAGACCACATGTTCCCTAAATGAAGGTTTCTACCACTCAATAGCCCGATTGATGTACGATGGAGTAGCATGGAGTAGCTTCATATGTTTATGATGCTTTTTGAATGCAAATCAGGGGTTGTCTGTCAAATTCAGAACTGTTAAAATGCAGAGTCACAAACAGAAAAGTCTTTGTGTAACATAAACTCAGATGGAAAAAAAAAAGAAGAACGTTTTGGGATGTCTTTATATTTAAATGGGGGGGTCTTTATAAGAGTCGATGGTCTCTCTCGCTCCAGTTTTCTCCCTGACAACCACACAGGTTTTCCCTCCTCATATTATCCTTGTCTGCAACTGTAAGTAGCTGTTTCTGAAAAGTATCTTGTTAGGTCATATTTAATGTCGACCAAGAAGGGATTTTTCTGGGTGATGGTGTACATTCTCTCCTAAAAAGTGGGTTCACCTCTGTAACACAGTGATGGTTCATACATAACCAGCTCTTTCCAGGTTTCGAGGAAACAGTTTAATTTGATTAACTGTCAATTTTACCAGTGGATGATTTTCTTTATTATGATAATGATGCAAGCTACTTCTCTTTGAGGCTTATTTGAAGGCAGCTTAGTCCAGAGTAATTATTGCTTTGTCTCATAATTGGAAAAGCAAATTTGGGCTATTGTGCTTATACACCATTTTGAATTTAACAGATAAACTCATTGTGCTCACTGCATTGAGAATCCTGTGACAATGGAAAAGGCATTTAAAAGGTGAAATGGGTTTTTGGGCTGCTGTACCTGGGGACAAAAAGGTTCTGCAATGAAAAGAGCAACAAATGAATAGTGTACTATTTTAGGTGACTGAATAAATCAAAGGTGACTTGGAATCAGCATGTTTTTTTTTTTCCTTGTCTCCTTTCTGTTCACTTAAACCTCTTCGTGGCAGTGAGAGACAGAATGTTTCTGTGGGATCCTGCAGTCTGACATTTTGAATGACTGATGTTACTTTCTTTAGCAGCAAGGTCAGAGAACAAATACATCAAAATGCATTACAGATGCTCTCAGCTGTGGTAAAAGTACACTTTGGCATGTGGACTTACTTTGAAAATGAGTTACAATAAAATCTCTGAAGTTAATTTCCCTCTTTATTTTAACTCCACGTGGGTGCTTTACTTTTTTACTGAACTGAAGTGTTAAAGGTAATGCATAATTTAGACTGTAGCTTCTTGTATGACACACAGGTACTCTTAAGGATTTGGCTGTTCAGTTTCTGTTTTCTCCTAGTCCGAAATAGCATCACATTCACTATCACAGTGAATTAACAAAGCAGCCCATGACCAAAATTAGATGACTAGTGCTAGCATAACTCCCAGCTGAACCCTCTGATCCAGATACATTCATCATTCAGTTGACTAAAAACAGCCCAAAGCAAGAAGACCTAATGTGTGAGTTGGACTTCTGTCGGAAGTAACAAGGTAACTGGAAAGCCCTCCTAACCCAACACCACAACCTGCCACGTCGTTGCAAGCTGCATCGATACCATGCATCGTGTTGCAAGTTTCTTGCAGAGATCTCACAATAACTAAGTCCATCTTTTATATATGGTGTAATACTTTGTTTCTGCATTTGTTTCCATTTGAGCCTATGCAAAGGGGTTTTCACCCTTTTGAGTACTCAAAGGCATGTAGCTCCATGTAGATGATCCTATGCTGGGGCTAGGGACAAGCACAGATGGTAGCATCAATGGATGCTTTTCATTGTTTGCAACACTGTTTAATTTCAGCTTTTTGTATGTTATAACTTCTTGGCTCTTCTTAGCCAAAAAGTTATAACTTAGTAAGGACCAAGGGACAGTGCAAGCAAAAGTACTATCCTGAAGTATTATCTTAATCTCAGAAGTATTAATCTTCCCATTAGGTTATTCTTTTGGCTCTATTCCTTATTGTTATGTCTGGGCCTGTTTTTAATTCTGATTACTACAGAGCATGCATTAGACACTGATTTGGATGATTCCACAAGTGGTTTTCATAAGGCATTTACCGGGCACAGTGTGAGGCTGATGTGGCTTTCCAGTGAATGTTTAAATGGGACTTTTATTAATCCGTGTCTGCAAAAACCAGTTTCCCGTTGGTTTGGTTGTTGATTTGCATATTTTGATTATTAAAAAAAGCCAGGAGGAAGAGCAGTCTACTTTGGTAGTTGAGGTAATTCTCAGCTGGGGGCGCTGCTGCAAAACATCATCTTCTACACATCCTTGCAACGCCATACCATAAATTTACTATTAATTTACATCCAAATTAAATGCATAAATAGTCCATTAATCTTCTACCGTGCAGCTAATGCTCATAAACATTTCTTCACCCTGCACCCTGCTAAGTCATCAGCATCAACACTGTATAGTAAACTGCTTCCATTCACAGTTACCCATAAATACATCGACGTCACTGAGATCCACTGTGGAGCACCTGTGAACACATAATTTCCTCTGGGATTAATAAAGTATTGTGTGATGTGTTATGTTATCCACAGAGTGATTTTACATATTAGCATTCAAAGTTATTCTCATATTAAAGGAACAGTGTGTAGAATTTAGTGGTCACAGAGTACAAACAACCAACTATTCCTCCTTTAAGATAAAAACAACTTTGGCTTATAATGTAGCTAATTCTAAGCTAATAAAAACAATATTCAAAGTACATGTGAATATATACTAATTAAAACCTAATTATCAATATCATAATTAATGTCTGGAAATAGTTTTCTCTAAATTTCCCCCATAACTTGTGGAAGGTGAAGTATAGCTACTCAAAATCTTGGGGTGGGGAACAGTGATGATGTCATTTCTGTTGGTTTTATGTTGTGGGATGGACATTTAGTATGTATTGAGGTTTCTTTAAAATCTATATATCTCATTATTATACCATATGTTATTGTACATTTATTACCATTTATTTGTTAATGAATTGACCTTGATCTGGTTTTTGTATTTATCAGGTCAGCTAACAGGAAAAATGACATGAAAAGGATAGCAGAGAGGAATAACACAGATTTAAGTCAATTATCTTTATTTGGTTGTCAAAACTCAACAGGCTCCACAAAACATGTTTTTGGTCATAACTCAAGAATTCATGCGCAAATCAAAGCGTGATTTCACACAAATTTAGTCAAATTTACTGAGCAGTATGATAAAGTGATGGCATTTTATATTCAAAACAATAAAGGTTAATCTTACTGTGGCATCACATTATGCAAAAAAAAAAAAAAAAAACTCCAGACAAAACGGTTCACATTTATCTTCATTGTTTCCTCTCAATCCTATGCAGTACATGAAAAAGAGGCATTATCTTCATTAAAGCACCTTTTGGCTAAACTAAATTATACCGAACTACTAATGGCTGGAGACTTGAACTGGGACTGGCTAAATGCAACTTCTGGTGAATTTAAAGAATTCTGCGATTCAATTAATCTTACCCAGCTAGTCTATCTTCCTACCAGGCCAAATCTTAAATGCCCTGAAAAGTCTACATTAATTGATTTGGTTTTAACAAATGTACCTCATAAATTCTCTTCACTTGGTGTTTTCTGTAATGACCTAAGTGATCACTGTGTTGTTGCTGTTTGCAGAAATGCTAAAATTCCAAAATGTAAGCCACGCATAGTGTGCAAAAGGAATCTTAAACAATTTAATGAACAGGCTTTTCATCATGATTTGTCATTAGTTAATTGGGAAAAAATCGGACTATTACCAGATGTAGAGCTAGCTTGGACATATTTTAAGGAAAGTTTTATGGGAATTGTTAATAAACATGCCCCCTTACGGAAAGTTAGAATTAAAGGTCGAGAAAATCCTTGGTTTTCGCAGACACTCGCAGATAGCATACACAAGCGTAATAGAGCATGGGACAAGGCGAGACAAACAGATACTTCCACTGATTGGTCTGTTTTCAAACAGCTTAGAAATAAATGTACTTCTCTTATTAAAAAGGCCAAATCTGAATACTTTTTGTCTGTCACCACTGAGAACCTCAATGATCCACAGAAATTTTGGAAAGTAATCAAGTCTTTTTCCGCCAATAAAATGACTCAAACCTTTCCTAAATCTGTTGTAAAAGATTCAGTCTCAATTAATGATAAAACTGAAATTTTGAATTGTTTTAATGAACACTTTCTATCAGTGGGTTCCTTGTTTGCTTCTGCAGAAACTTTTTTAACAAATACTTGCCCAGAACTCTCTATGTTTTCTGGAGACCGTTTTAACTTTGTACCTTTTAGTGTTTATGAAGTGCATAAAGCTTTAAAGGCTTTGGATCACAGAAAACCTCCTGGTCCAGACTTGATGGAACCTTATTTTTTGAAGTTGGCAGCTGATTTTATTGCAGAACCACTCTCAATTCTATTTAATTTTTCAATTAAAACCAAAGAAATTCCAGCGGTTTGGAAATCAGCTTTCGTTTTGCCTTTATTGAAAGGAGGTGATCCATCGGTGTTGACTAATTATAGGCCAATATCAAATTTGTGTGTTTTATCCAAAATCCTGGAATCTCTAGTTTGTGACCAGTTGAAAGAGTTTTTGTACTCTAATGATATTGTCTCCAAATTTCAGTCAGGCTTCAGGAAAAAACACAGTACTAACACTGCCACTATGAAAGTGATAAATGATATTATTGTGGCACTTGATAAGAAATTGTACTGTGCGTCACTCTTTATTGACCTCTCAAAAGCTTTTGACACTGTTGATCATGCAGTCCTAAAAAACAGACTGCTCAGCCTTGGATTGTCAGAACATGCATTAGCGTGGTTCTCAAATTATCTGAAAAATAGAACCCAGTGCATTAAACTTGAAGGTCTTTGTTCTAAATTTGTTGCTGTCCACAAGGGGGTGCCACAGGGCTCAGTTTTGGGTCCCCTTCTGTTCCTTTTATATATCAATGACTTGGGTCAAAATGTCTCAGACACAAATTTGCATTTTTATGCTGACGACACAGTTATTTACTGTTATGGATCATCTCTTGCTCAGGCCATTGAAACTTTACAGAAAGCCTTTGTTGCTTTCCAGCATTCACTTATTCAGCTAAAATTAGTTCTCAATGCTGACAAGACTAAGCTAATGTTGTTTTCCAAGTCAAAGAAGGTCCCGGAGCCTATTCCAGTGGTGTCCACCCTTGAAGGAAATGTCATAGAGATAGTTCATGAATATAAATACCTTGGTGTCTGGATTGATGACTCCTTCACCTTTAAACCACATATAGAGAGACTAGTAAAGAAACTGAGACTTAAACTTCGTTTTTTCTTCCGTAATAAACAGTGCTTTTCTTTTGCAGTAAAAAAACGTCTTGTCACTGCAACCTTTTTATCTGTGTTAGATTATGGTGACATTCTGTATATGAACGCTTCTTCTTCATGTCTTCTAATGTTGGACACGATGTATCATGCTTCCTTGAGGTTTATTACCAATTGTAAATACCTGACCCATCACTGTGATTTGTACTTAAGAGTAAAATGGCCTTCTTTGGCCATTAGAAGACAGGGGCATTGGTACACTTTTATTTACAAAGCTATGCTTGGATTGCTGCCTCCTTATATTTGTACTTTGGTCACAAGGACAAATAGTGGTTCTTACTCCTTGCGCTCAAATGATCAGCTGCTGTTGTCTGTTCCCCTTGTCCGCACAGAGCTGGGTAAGAAAGCCTTTGTCCACTCTGCGCCTTTTTCATGGAACATGTTACAGAAAGACTGGAAACTAACTGAATTGTTGTCTTTAAATGTTTTTAAAACTAAACTCAAAGGCCTACAGGCTGCCTCAATAATGTGTAATTGTTTTGTGTAATTTTAACTTTGTTTGTTCGTATGTATTTGTCTTGAAATGTGCTGCCTCTTGGCCAGGACTCCCTTGAAAAAGAGGTCTTTGATCTCAACGGGACATTCCTGGTTAAATAAAGGTTAAATTAAAAAAAATAAAATAAAATAAAAGTATACAGTTACTGTTTCCAAGTACCTTACCAATTACCAAAGTAGAATACCCAAACATTATTTGGTGAGGCCATATGTTCAACAGCTTGGCTCAAATCGGGTGATACAACAGGACGGGGCAGCAAATCTACAATAAAGGGTTTATACTGGTCTTTTTGGTGTGTGTGTGTGTGTGTGTGTGTGTGTGTTTTAACTAAAGTTTCTTACAACCTAAAAGATACTTCAGTACATCATAATTTGAGTATAGCTCAGTACATGATGCTTGTTTTGAGCACAGTATTTTCTACCTTTGATTCCAGCATCCCTACAATCAGTGTTATTTCATTGTGATCATTTTCTCCTCTCCCCTCCTGAGAGGAGCAGCATGCATCTTCACTGGTTAAATATTAAGTACACAGCTCTGTCTCATCATCCTGTCATCCATCTCGCTCCCATCTGCTCCTGCTGCTCCCTTTGTGCCTCTACACACCTCAGCCTGGGCAAGTATGCAGGTCGACGACCCATCTGCTGATAGGCATTACAGAAATACACTATGCTACACGGATGAATTGAACATGAACCCTGTCGTGTGATTCTAATGACAGACAACAAAACTCATTATAGTGTACTGCAGTGACAGAGAAAAAAGAAGTTGCTTGTGCAGAATAAAAACGGGTGTTCTTTCACGATATATAGCCAATAAGGGTCGCTTCTAACAATCTACCCTGGCAACAAGTGTGCTGTGTAATGGAAAAATCTAAATCTCTGCCAGTAAAACAATTTTCAGTGCTCTGCATGTTGCCAACTTCAGAATGACAGCAGCAAACACTACCTAGTAAGCACAGTAGGTAAGAGGATAAAAAAAGAAGTTGTTACTTTGGATGCAGAGCTTGGTAAGCCAAATGAGGGGAATACACCAGCCACTTAATTTAAAACAAGTTCTAGTGGATGGCAGCATTTTACATGATATGTAGGTATATTACTTGCAAGACTGTAGTAAAATAAATAATAGACTCTCAGTGTGCTACATACTAAATGCTGTGTAATAGTGGGAAGACCACAGCACATTGCTGACATCAATAAACATGTTTCAGATTAGTATTGAAATAATAATATTAAGATAGTACCTTGAAATGTTCTGCACTGATGGGGAAAACAGGCTTCCACACAAAGTCAGAGATGTTTTATTTACGTTTTATTGCTGTGCAGATTTAATTACGGCAGGTCTTGAAAAGGTTTTTTTTCCAGAACCTTTGACTGTATAATTATCAAACTGTGAAATCTTCAAAAAATCAGGTTAATGAATTTTGTTACTTTTGTTAGGTGGGTATTTTGTGTTTTCTTGAACACGCCACACATTTCTTTTGTGGTCTGCCTGCAGCCATCTTTATTATGACAAAAAAAAAAAAAAGACGAAAAAGGGGGAAAGGGTGTATTTTATGAGAAATTAAACATGTTTCTCCTGTGAAGAGTTCAGGGGAATATGAAAATGTCCTAAAATGTGGTAAGTGTTGATTTTAAAGTCCGACTTCTTGTAACAGAGAATAGTTAGCTTTAAGGTTTGTTTTACTAGCTAACAAATGCAGGTAAACCTTAAAGGATAGCAAGAAAACAATTAATTAATACATAGATGAAAATATAAATTAATAAATAAACAAAGAAGATGCATAAGAAAAAGAAATGAAGTATCACTACCCCCAAATGGGTGGTGTGCAGTTTTATGACTAACATTTGGATTCGTTTACATGAATAAACTATAGTATTTGTAGTGAGCCTGACTTGGTATCCTTGCACCTTGCTTCAGCTGTGGTCCACTTTCTGCTGTTTCGTCTGCATCAGCACTGAATAAATGGTTAACTGGTAAGAAGTATCCAATACAAATAAATAACAGGCAGGCTCCGGTAAATTGGATTCAATCTTTTTTTTTCTTTTTCTTTTTTTTCATACTAAAGCAGCTGTGCGTCAAAAGTAACCGTCAAGCACAAAGTGGATAAATGCATTGGCGACGAGCATCGTGACTGTGGAGGGGGCACCAGATCCCAGTTATCTCCTGATCATCTAAATGCGGCATCTATCTACATCCTGATGCGCCTGCTTCTCCTCCTCCTCCTCCTCTCCTCCTTCCTGGAACGGCAGAAACAGGTAGGACACGCTTCCGATTTGAAAACGCATAACCCACATATCCAGCTCGGGGGTGGAGGTGGGAGATAGTGCTTTTACATTCTAGTTTGTACGTTCCCTTTTTAGTTTGTTCATGTCGTGGTTGTTAGGAGACCGCTGTCAGATGAGGAGTCGGTGATAATGGGAGATGTCCTGGCATCTGTAGTGAGATGCGTCGGCAGCAATAACACACTGTTGCTACCCACGCTCTTTTTGCCACAGAGACGTGCGTTCTGCCGCAGGTATGCGGTGGAACAGAGGGGATGGATGCAACCAATTAGTTTGGTCCAGTATAGTTCCACTTTTATTTGCGTGCATTTCTGCTGTACCCCCCCCCCCCTCACATTGTAGAATTTGAAAACATCGAGGCTAGTATAGGGCGACCCATTTTCTGTTCTTCTATCCTTATAAAGAAAGCAGCACAACTCAAAATAGCACAATTTGAGACTCTGCATTAACACACTTCAGTCACATCTAATTGTTTGCTAGCACATGCTACCTAAGCTGCAATACAATGTTTAATGAGAAAATGCTTATAATCTCCGACTTTTCACATTGTTCTATTTATAGACTGACAGCAGAACTTGTGCAGCTCCTACTCTGTAAACTGTCATCAGTTATGAGGCCATATTTCAATTTATACTTTCAAAGGGCATGTTTTGTTATTTTGCATGCATTTACGTATTTCTTTTCAATGGTTTTGGAAATACCTTTTCTTAGTTACATTGTTGCTTTTACTGTACCTCTTATTACTCTTCTGTTATACCTGCGTAGAAGGATTTTTGGTGCATACCAAAGAGGATTTAACCAGAGCCATATCATGGTTATAAACCCTCTATACTTTAATTGTAGTTAACAGTATTCTTCTTTCTTTCTTTTTTTTATTAAATTTTTTTGCTGTGTGCGAGGTTATTTGTCGCTTTTCTCACATGGTATACTTTAGGTTAACTGATTCCCTAGTGCTACAGTCTCACTAATGATGGCAGTGGTTGGAAACCACAGCACGACCAAAATTGTCACTGTGTGCAATAAACTTGGGATCTTGTTGCTTTTGAAATTGTTGATTTGAAGATGGGGACCAGGTCTGCGGCCACTCTCAGTCAGTTGTCATCTTCAGGACAGCGATAAAACAGCAGTAAGTGCTGTTATCGGTTCATGATGGAATGGGATCAGCTTGGCAATTACATGCAATCTGTTTGTGATGATAAAGCGGCTGACTGTGATAAATCAGCAAAAATCACTACCTTCTGTTACAAATTTGTTGCCGTCAGCATATACAGAAATTCACAGTAACTACTTAAATTCAGAATCCAGTTGTGTTTCAAATCCACCAGAATACAACCAGCTGGCAACCAGCTGAGTCGGGTCCCCCATTGTGAAGCGATAATGTCACAGATGAGTTGAGCGATCAGTCTGACTGCATTTACAAATTAGACCGAAGTTATTTGCAAACCTTTTCCAGTCTTTCTGAGAGTGAATGCAGTCAGTCTTCAATAGAGAGACAGGTTACCTCCCAGCAGGCGATCTATGCAATTACTGGTCGAAAGTGATTACCGCAACTACTTGCAATCAATTGCAGATACAAAAAAATGACACTAGCAGTTTTTCCTAGTGCTAAGGAGATTGCTGTCCTATTTTTACTTTAGTATGACTGAGCCAGGAAAACCTAACTGCAAAACATTACAAAGCTGTTACCATCTTTAGCATAACAGAACCCTTTTTATCCTTATACCAGTGGTCTCTTCCAGGATGACAGTGCCCCCCATCTGTGGAGACAAGGTGTCAGTTGTATGATGAGTATGAAAATGATGTGAAACATCTGCTGTGACCTTCACAATCAGCCAGATCCCAGCCTAATTGGAGCATTTTAGAAAAGCATGTTCAATTGTATCAACGTGGTCTGTCCTTTACTTTTTCAAAAGTAATAGATTACTCCTGTAAGGTTATTGTTGTAGTACGTTGTAGCGTAGTGTAGTGTAGTGACCAGTTCACCTGGAAACTACAGGTGAGGGACTGTCTTTCCTTTCATCCTTCCAGTGGAGTGCCATAGATTAGGAGAATTAATGCAAAGGAGCACACAAACTAACGCACCGTTTATTTCCCTGCTAATTTGTCACCAAATTGTCTTTTAAAATTGTACTTTGAACTGCACTGTAATCCCTATTGATCTTCTTGCAAACAGAAGTTCCCTTGGTATTGCTCTTCTGACACTTTCAGTAAATAATGCATATAAATAATGCACTTTGTTTTGGGGGGTTTGTAGTCCAGCAAGAGCACAAATCTATGTGTGTGTGAAATCTCTTGAAGGCTTGAAAAGCATGAGGCTGAAACACCGAGCACCTTGGCAACAGTTATAAGTGATGGGTAATCCATTTGTGGGAATTTGGGCAAACCAATGCAAGCTGAAGAGCAATAGACACTCCAATCAAATAGCATTTAGGTACGTTTGGAGAAAAAAAAATGTGTTCACACAAACAGCCGCTCATAAAATAGTTGATTAGTTAATGAAATCACGAATTGTAATGAGCCATTTAGGACTGTTAATTACTGCTGCACATTCAGTGCTCCTTCTGTCTGTCATTTTCATATCACAGCCCAGTGTTAGAATTAATTTTACCATGACCAATTCTCACTGCAACAATCAGAAACACGACTGCAGGCATAATGGTCCTCACAGAATCTCTAGACAGATGGATGAAAAATCAGACTGTAATTATTTCATGTGTATTTTCCCTCTCTTCTCTCTTCCCTCCCTACTCATCCTCTCTTCATTCCACTCAGCAGCATGATTAAGTGTATTTTTTGTCCGTGGTGTAATCAGTGATAAAGTGGATCATTGTTTGCTCTGTCCAGATGTGCCAATTAAAAACTTGACACCACAGTTATCTGTTTCCAACCATTTTCAGTGCACTGTTTTATAGCGGCAGAGCACGCATGTCTCATTTTTGTCCTTAAAAAGAAAAAAATACATCTTAAAATCAGTGGCTAGGCAATGTGAATTGTGGTCAGTGCTGTGAATGGCATTTTCACACAAATTACAAGCCACAGATTTCCCTGGATGAATACAGCAATTTTCCTTTGATCATTCCTTTTGTTAAAACCCCCAAAGAGAACAACTGTGGAGTGTTTGTTTCTCCGTTTTGATGTAAGCACTTACTGTCTCATTACATTTGTTGGGTTGGTTGCTGTTAAACGTAACAGCTTAAGTTCAGTGGCTATTGCAGCTCCTGTTATACACATCCATTCATTACTCAATTCTGCTGCTAACCTTATTACGTAAGCTGAGTGTTACGCCGTTGTTAACCTGATTTCTGAGTCTTGGCAAAAGTGGACTTTCAGCATTTGCAGTAAGAAAATCTGAACTCCAGGGTAAACTGCACATTAGAGGGCTTACAGTGAGCCGTTTGGATTTGGAGCACTCGGGTCGAACCTTTCGCTCGGCAAATGCTCCAGTGCGACTAAAGGAACTCACAGAATTACACTTTAATGTAAGTGACAAACTTGTACGTAGACAATGGTTCTGTGCTATTGTTGTGTCTCTATTTCATGCGCTCTATAGTGTGTGTAAGTTGTTTGCATAGTAGTATTTTTCATACCCTTACTTTGTAGGCTTAAAATTCCTGCCACATACGAGGCACAGCAGTTACCTCCTTCCTGCTGACTTGCTGTTCTTTGTTGCATTCTCCCAGAAATCAATGTGCTTGTCTTTTGGGCATTAGAAAAAAGTAGAACTTTTATAACTTGCATGGTGAGAGTAGCAGACTTCATATTGTCGGCTTATTGGAATATGCTCAGTGACAGCAGCTAATTTAAAAACTCAAAACAGATGAAATAAACAGTGTTTTTTAATTAATTATTATTTTTTGAATAAATAAATAAGGTGCTGATATAAAACACAAACTAATTACTCTGAGCTGCTACAATATGATATATGGATACTTTTTTTTATTTATATATTTATTTATTTGCTACTGGCTATATTCTGAAAAGTTTGGAAACTCATTCTTATTTATTGCCTGCTGTGTTTGGCAGTTTTTTCTTGCCAGGATAATTAAGCTCAAGAAAACTTTGAAGGCCAGTAGGAAGGAGGGAAATGCTTTAATGCCTATGTTGGACAATAGCCGATACAAATATTTCATTTATTTTTAACATTTGTATCTATTTTTGTTGTAGTGAAACAATGAGAAGTACTTAATACCAAAAACAACAGCGACAACAGCAACAAGAAAGATTCTTTAAGGTCTTTATTTGGCTTGGTCAAAATTAATGTCACACAACTGACAATTGTCATAAACCAGTATCAGTTAACTAGGCCGATATTGGGTGATACCAATAATCCCAAAGTAGTCCTCTGATGTTACCCAAAAGCAGTAATCTTATGTTATTATCACAGAAGAAAAATTAAAAGAGAGCAGGAATTAGGAGAAGAGTAGGTATTGATAACCTAGCCACCTCTCACGTCATTGTGGAGGAATTTACACCAGTGTTCTTTATAACATTGCTTCAGTTCACTGATGTTTACAGACGTGTATTCATGCACATCTCTCTAAAGGTCTCACCATCAGGTTGGGGTCTGGACTTTTGACCTTGATTCTCTACATTTTTCAGCCATTCTATTGTGGAGTTGCAGCTGTGCTTGGGATCATTGTCCTGTTGCATTGTCCAAGCTTGGCCGTTAGACACATCCCATTTGAGTCTAGAATACTTTGGCATACAGAGGATTACATTTCGATTCAATGGCTGCAAGGTGCCCCAGTCCAAATCGTCACCCCCCGACTAGTATGGGATTTTTGTGCTGATACAGTGTGCCGTGTTTTGTTTTTGCCAGAGTTGTCACTGTACATTTTGGCAAAGTATTTCCACATTGGTCTGGTCTTATTGCAAAAGTCTTCTCCTAAGAACCTAAGGTGCTCTGCTATGTTTTGTTGTAGATAATATACTTCCCCCTGACAACCCTTCCAAACAAGTCACACTTGCTCAGTGTTTTTTTAATTGTACTTGTTACTGTAACTATAAAATTTGTCATGCTAAATGAGATAATTAGCTAATATTACAAAGTCTATGTAGTATGGGTATTTTCAATGCAATGTAAGGCCGCCCTGTCCTCATGACAGCATTAGTAATCTTAGCAAATACCCAAAACACCATATGTTTCCAATCGAACCAGAAAGACCTCTAGCAGCCATACATACCGTATTATAAATCATGTCTCCTGGGAGAAAAAGAGGAAATAGTATACTATTTTTATGGTGCCACAGAGTTAGCAAAAGGTCAGGGTGGCAGCATGGGGCAACAGAATGTTGGACAGTAGAGGATCATTGTTTAGTTTCATGTCTCTGCTATGAGTTATACTTTTCTTTACCCCAAAACTGTTCTCACAGTGTTGCATCATGAGAAGTATACATTGTGATTGTGCTGTGAGTGTTTTTTTCTGTATTTCAACCAAAAACCATGAGTTTGGCCTAACATTTCTTGGTTGTTCTACATCATACCTGAACTCTACAGTCTTTTCAGGTTAGAAAACTCTTTTTTAACAATTGAAAGGTAAGATTGTCAAATCAAATTACAAATCATATGTTTTGGTATCTATATTAGATGAGTTGTAAAAATATTTAGTTAGAGAGGGAAACGGACATTGAAGACATATCAAATTGAACTTTTCTGTTTAAGATCAGAGACAGTGTTCGGAGTATACTCGCTGTATGTAACACTAACGTAATGCTGAATGTCATGATGGAGTCATCTAAGCAAAAAGCATGGAAAGTGCGTCTCTCTGCTGCTTTTTGGGGTCAGGCATGGCTGCTCAACAGATGGTTTACCACAGCAGCATGGGTAGATTACAGTTATGACTGGTTTTCTGTAGATCTGAAAATGTGTTGACAGCAAGGTTGAAGGATTTGCTCTTGTTTAGAGGTCACCTCTACCTTATGTTCATCTATAAAGGGCAGCTGCTCATGCTGTAAGTAGCAGCCAGTGTTGAGGGTCTCTACTAGCCCAACATGAACTGGGACATGAAGCATTATGTGGCACGGACAGATACATGTCAGTAATAAAATATGATATATAGAGTTCTTTTAGGTCAGTGTTATGCTACAGTTTTTGAGGTTTCAAAATAAAAATTATTTAGTGGGACTGGACGTATGAAGGAATCTCAGCGTGTATCTATGGGTGGGGACAGGGTGTAACGTGATGCTCATGGTTAAGCGTCAAATTCATTTGTCATTAAATTGTGGCCTTTAGGTTGTCCTTGTATTGTAGCTTTTGTCAATAATTTTACAGAACAACCTGCTCTGAAGCACAGCCAAAGCACACAGGTGAACCTGTTACGACATCTTTATTCACCGCCATCTTCCATAAAATTGCATAATATTAATTCAGGTCAGTTTTAGGAGACTTGTATTCCACTAGCATTTAATAATTTTTCATGAAAGCACATTAAGCCCCATGGATGAACCAGTGCTTGCTGAGTGACACAGACTCTCTAAACACCACTAAAGCTGTGCAATGAGATTCCTGCAGGGTGAAAGGCATTTGGAAATCCATCTGTGCTTACAACTCTCCTCTGTGAACATGTTTCTCTTGTATCTTTGCTCTCCCTCTATCCTCCTTCATGTTTTAACCACTTGGTATCAATTACTCATTAATTACTCACTAATAGTAATGTAGCTACAAATACACATACGAAACAAGTTAGGGCGTTGGATTTGAAATAAACAGCGCCCACTTCTAAGCTTGTCACTTGGCCTGGGGTGCTACTTCGGTCTAAAAGGTGGTGACGGGAGGGAAAAGTTATCTGCTAACACAAGCTCCTTATGATTATTATTCCTGAGGGAACAGGCTAAAATCAGAGATATCTGAACTGTTACTATCACTTTGCACTTTTCTTTGTGCTTTCTGAAGAACTAAAAAGAATAACAGAAAAGAAAAGACAATTTCATATCCAATAAAAAGATGAATGATGTGTGTCACTGTAAGCAGTTGAGAGGATCTCCTCTGGGCAACATGCTGTTGCTTTAACTCTGCCTCGATTTCACTGATGTTCTGTCCTCATAATCTAATAGACTAAATACCGTCTGGGTGCTTTTTGGCTGCAGGGATCTGAAAAAAAGAGAAAAAAATCAAGACATTGCAATAATTGTGTGAGTTAGTGCGTTTGTGTTTACGCAGCTTCCTGCGCTACCTAGTCTGAGGCTTTTGTCAACAATTACACCCCTCTGAATGGTAATATTTTAGGCTACATTAATTTACTGTACTTTACCAGAGTGTGCTGCAGTCTTTTATGGTACAGTAATTTACCGTGCAATCTTTGAAGTGGCTTGCTCCTGACAAATAGTTCAATAAAACCTTGTTTGTGTTCTGTGGTATGGCTATTAGACCCCTCCTGACATATCATAAACTATTACTGTGATCTGTTTGGACATTAACGGTTACAGATGTTCCCTGAGCTTGCCAGAGAGCCCGGAAGCTGCACTGCATGCAGGGAAGTCTGCTGCCGTACTGTACTTTATCAAACCTATGCAGGACAGTGAGTGTACAACTTTCCTGAGTTGTACTTGAAAACTGTTCTACTTCAGGCATTTTGTCAAATTGAAACTCCCTGTAGTCAGAGGGTAGACGTGGTTGAGTCTCTGTTGAAAGAGTTAAGCTGAATGCCCCTTCTCACTGTGGGAGGAGGTAGTGTGAGTACATGGCAGCGGACTGAAGTAGGCATCTAAGTATAGTTGTGTGTGCGTGTGTGTGTGTGTGTGTGTGTGTGTGCGTGCGCGTGTGTTCATGCATATGTGTTGTGTATGAAAGTTTTTGGGGGTACTGGCTATTTACAGCTCAGCCTGTGGGAGATGTCCAATTCCAACAGAAAGGGCAGGGGGGCATGGGAAGACCACTCTGCCTCATGTGTCATCCTCTTCTGTTAAGACTTGAAGCAGTCTGTGTGTGTTTGTGTGTGTATGTAGAGTTGTGTATTTGTGGGTGTGTACACACTGTGTGTTGTGTCAAGGTTGCTGAAAACAGTCTTGGTGCATAAGTATAAGAATATGACACTTTTGAACGCTCATGCATAGTTGTTCAGGGAGATTTGTCTAACAAGACTTGAAATTTCCTTGTGGCTCCCTGTTGTTTACAAGGCCAAATACTTTCTGTTCAGTGAGTCATTTTCAGAGAGCGGGAGAGAGGGATAAAGAAACAGATACAAGAAACTTTGATTCCACATTATTTTTCATTGAAGTGAAGAATATTTCAGTGCTTACATAAATGCGCTGGCCTATGAAGAAAACAGTTTGTTTTTCTATGTACAGTGGGGCAAAAAAGTATTTAGTCAGCCACCGATTGTGCAAGTTCCCCCACTTACAATGATGACAGAGGTCAGTAATTTGCACCAGAGGTACACTTCAACTGTGAGAGACAGAATGTGAAAAAAAAATCCATGAATTCACATGGTAGGATTTGTATGTCTTTAGTCTTTGACCCCTGTAGAGGAATTATGGACTATCTGTTTTTACAGCACGCCTTCAGTTCTGACTGGTCTGCTCTCATTTGATTCTAGAATACTTTAGTATACAGATGAGCTCGTGGTTGATTCAGTGACTGCAAAGTCTCCATGTCCTGTACCTGTAGAACAAGCCCAAATCAGCACCTCGTCACCACCGTGCTTAACAGCTGTTTTGAGGTGTTTGTGCTGATATGCCGTGGGTTTCTCCAAACATGGTGTCGTGCATTATGGCCAAACATCTCCACTTTGGTCTTGTCAGTCCAAACGACATTGTTCCAGGGGACTTGTGGTTTATTCAGACTTTCCAAAGAGTTTATGTCGAAACTTTCTTTTTCACATGAATGTTCGTGTTGAAATCAGAATGTTCGTTTGGAATATTAACAAATTCTTAATTAATAGCAGTAATGTTTTTTTTTAAAGAAGTTGTGTTGGTCTGAATTGGGGTGTAAGAAGTGGGTCCTCATTTTAACAGACAGAAGTGATTTCCATCGCATTTCTAAATCCACATTTCCAAGAAAATGCAGCTTGGCAGGGATTGTTGATACCCTGCTGTGATAAAGTTGATGCCCAGCTGTTTCTAAAAGTGCAGCCTCCCCGGTTATTTTATAAAATGTGTTTAGTATGCGATATCGACCGTTTAGAAGTGCTGTTATTGAATAAAGGTCAACAGTTTTCTGTCTGTTGACTCCTGCATTTAGACTGTTTTTGTGGTTAATTTTTTTAAGAGTTCAAATCACGCTAAGCACAAATAGTCATTCGACTGTTCATGGTATTTAATTGGGATTTTTCTTAGAAAAACATACAACTGTGAGAATTTTACAATTTTTTTTAATTATATTACATTTATTAAATTAATCTTGTGTGCGATGTGGAGATTCAATGACTTTCTGTACTATTGCGAGGATACGAAGCCTGACAGGTGTATGCCTAAGAATTGTTTAACTTGACTGACAGATCCCTCATATTATTTACTTCAGTTGTGAGAATTATTGTTTGCTTGCACCATTAACTCTGCCTAAGCTCAACCCCCCAAATTACGACTTCATTAAAAAAAAAGATAATAATGCTATTCAGCTTTCAGAAACCTGCAGGAACATGGCATGCATCAGTTTTTCTATGATCTTTCATCTTATTTCAAAATTTCTAAGTGGAATATATTGAGGAAAGGTTAAGAACTGATTATAGCTGTGGTCCTTTGCATTACTTTTTCATTTATGTGAAAGTGTAGCTTTTGTTTTTGTCTTAGCAGTTAACATAATACATCTTTTCGAGAGCAAAAGAAACCACAGAAATTGCCAGCAACCAGATATACACTCAGTTTCAGAAAAGTTAACAAATGTTAACTGATGTCCAAGATAGAAGGTTTTGACTCTGTGTTTGTGCCAGTGTACATACGCTCTTCACAAGAGGTCATGCTAGCTGGTCCTATATACACACGACACCAGCTCTCTCCCCCGCTGCCTCCCTCTCTTTCTCTTTCTCCATCTCTCCCCTCTCTGCCTCCCTCCCTCCCTTCATTTGTTCTAGGGACAGAGTCCTAGTGTGAAGCTTCTTGTTCTTGTCCTTTCCCTGTACTCTGCAGCTTTTCAGCCATCCAGAATGAGTTTCCTTATAGCAAATACACTGTACATGAGACGTGGAAGAGCCTGGTTTGGCCCACTCTGTGTTCCCGCTACAAGCTCTCTAGGTTATATTTAGCCTTCGACAGGCCACCCTGCTACTACAACTATCATCAGCACCAAAAGGGATATCGGGGGAAGCTGTACCAATTACCGCCAACACATTTTCCTCTCTGCTGTTTCATTGTAAGTAAAAAATCCTTTTAAAATAATGTGTTTGTTGAATTTGAGAGAGCATCAGCATGTCACTGCAGAGAGAGCATGAAGGAATTATTTGGAAGCAGTTGCACTATAAGTGACATGTTGTAACGTACTTCAGCTCTTGTAGTCTTTCAGTGTTATGCCACATAGGCCAGGCTGTCATTGTTGTAGAAATGGTAAACTTGACTGTATGTCCCTGTGTTTAAGTCTGCTTTTGAAAGTGGCTCAATAAGCAGCACAGCTGTGGAAAGATTGCAATGTCATAGTGTATTATTTATTTGTTTTAAGAGATCTGTTTGTATGTGGATCTGTGGATCTGGGTATAGAGCAATACTATTTGGAGCAGGCTGATGGTCCAGTTTGACCTTGGTAGCTTTAGTTTTTCAGCTTGTCACCATATCACTAAAATATCAAATGAAACCTGAGGTATGAAAAAAGTATCTAATGTGATTTTTAGCTCTTGGTAATATTTCTACCTGTTTTTTGGTTGTTTTTTTTTTTTTTTTTGGTCACACACCATCTTTGCACTGTTTCTAAGTAAGGAAATGCTACAGTTAGGTACATATTTGTCTGCAGGGAGAACATTTCTCTTACTCATCAGTTATAGCGGGAAGGGAGGGGGTGGGATTTGGGCAACAGTTATGCTTGCATTTGACTGAGGAAACAGGCAGCAAGACATGGAAAGTTTAGTTTCTCATCCCTGAAAATGGAAATTTAGAGAGTAGGCAGATGCAAAAAAAGGGAGAGAGGGAGAGATAGAGAGACATGGAGACAGGATGGTGGGAACATCTGGAGAAACAAGACCAGTGAAAAAAACCCTGTGACAACACGAGGGGACTGGAAAGTCTCTGAAGAAAGTCTTGAACATAAAGAGTTGTACAAGTGCATTCACTAAATTATATGATAACATATATGATATACATGATTGTATGAACGGAAATGAACTGAATTAATTATTAATTAAGTTTTTTTTTTTAGATTTAAATTACTTAAATATTTATTCTTTTACTTTATTTGTAAAATAATCATCAGTTTAAGCTCAGAGAGCTGTAATGGAAATATGAGGCCTCTCACCTACTGTACTCTACTTTGGCCTTTTTAAGAAGATGCCATGGGACTTTATATTCTTTATAGATTTTTATAATCCAGTTTCACATTTTAATCCTTTGCTACACTCCGTGGGGAATCCTATACAGCAACAGTAAATACATTAAACATGAATAAATTATAATTGTTGCTTATGGGTTTTATCTGACACTTTTTAAATTATAGTAAACAGTCAGCATTACCATTACTGATGGGATTTAAGATATTCACTTATATAATTGCTGCATGTTCTACCAGCAGGTAGAAAATGCATGTTGTTTTCTTTCATCCATCCATCCTTTCGTGACCAGCATAAAGAGTTATAGTTCATGATAAACACCGAACATGTGTGAGGGATGGGGTAGACTGTAGGTTGTGAGAAGCTTTCATAACACCAGTTAGCTGCAGTGAAGATGCTGTGTGCTTCTGTCTCGATGTGTCTAGAATTATTCTCCGCAAGTCTTTTCCCATACTGCAGGTAAAGAAGCAGCATAATGGAGCACTCCCAGCTGGAGAATCACACTTCCGGCATTTTTGATCTAAGTCTTCCTTCCTTTAAGAAAGTAGCTGTAACTGAGGTGGTAGTTAAGGTCATCTACAAATTGGAAGGTTAGTGGTTCGATCCCTGGCTGCTCCAGTGTGCGTGCCCAATGTCCTTGGGCAAGATACTGAACTGCAGGTTGCTCTCTGATGCATCCATTAAAGTGTCAATGTTATATAGGAAAGACCTAAGCACAGAAAAAAGTTGTTGCTTGAATGAGTGAACGGGGCATACATATAAAGTGCTTTGAGAGCTCAGGTACATTAAAAATGCATTATGCAAGAACCTGTTCATTTACAGCTTAAAGGAAGGATGGTGGTGGGTGGGGTGTACATATGCTACAGTATGAGCATAGATGTACAGTAATTATTAGTCGGCCGAGAACTTCACATTTTTTTCCACCACCAGTTGTTGTTCTCAAACTGGACGTGACAGTTGGGGACAGATGTGTCGGTAAAACCGAGCGTTACCGCACAGCCATACGGTAACAAGTTGTCAAATACAAGGTAGGCCTGCGTAGTCTAACAACTGCTTTATCTTCCTCTTTGACTCTAACGTTGACCATATGTTATATAAACAACATATGATATTCAGAATGACTTAATGTTTTGTGACTGAGACTGTAAACTAAGTGTCTCATGTTCAAGACAAACATTTGGCCTCAATTTTAAGACCTGGAACCTACATCAGTCTTTTATATATCATTTATACATATACATATAATGTGCCGAGGTACACTTTTACAGAACATAGTTAGAAGCTGGAAGAATTTTTTAACCAGCAAACATGTAACGTGTAGTATGTAATCACCTATAATGCAAAGAGAAATTTGTTAGAATCATGTAGACTTGCTACTACTTTAATAAAAAACAATTTTTTCATAATTAAAAAAATGTTATGTTATGTTACCATGGATGGATGGATATTGAACTGCTTTTTAATATATATACATCAAAGCACAGTTGATGTGTGACTTCTTTCTCCCTGTACGGCTGCACAGTGTATAGGAAATAATGGAAAAACACAGCTTGCCATATTCTTACACAAGTTTTAAGGAGTCAACGGAAAAATCCTGTTTGGTCAGTGGAAATAGCCCCTGAGAGGAAATAACTTGACCATGCTAATGCTGGGTTCAGAGACGAGTGTACCACGACCATTAAAGTGCCAGGAGAGAGATACAATCAATGAACCCACGCACTCAGTGCACTGTAGAGTAGCACAGGACTGAGCGAGGAGCTACCTGAATGCCTGCGCTCACACAGAGTTGCTGCTACACAGAAAGTATAAGGACTCTGCCGGCCGTCTTTGTTTCTGATGGGGCTGCAGGATTAGTTTGATTCACTGACCGGGCTTTCAAAAATAGCCAGCTGCTTCTTGTGATGATTGCAGCTATGAGAAAAAATAGCATATAAGTAAAAAGAACAGGAGAAATGTATGAAGACCTGGTGATGAAAAGAATATGATGTTAGGGAGGAGCAGAAGAGGTAGAAAACAAAGCCTTGGGAATATTATTAAGCACAACACTGGAATTTTCCAAACAAATTGTGCTGCAAAGTTTACCTTTACTTTTAGTGCAAAGTATATATTTGATCTTCTTTATCATTTTTAGGAAATATGTTGGCATATGAAAATGGCTAATAAGTAATGACTTTAATCTTATTCTTATGTGTGTACATTTACATACCAGCACAGGTTGAAGCCACAGCACAAGTCAGCACGTTGCTCAGTAAAAACATGTATTGATATTAAACTAGAAGAATTGGCTATATTTACATGAGTGTACTAAAATATGGCTGTTTGTTCATTATATCCAACGTAATGATAATGTAAATACCAATATTTACATTATCATTATCTGATGATGATTCTCTGCTATAATTTGTTTTATAATTCAGATGACAACAGTTGGACATAAAAATAGTTTTTAAAATTTCTATTGAAGAAATGATAAAATGATTAATTTGTCTTTAGCTTTAATTACAAGCTTAATATTTTTGTCTTGGTAGAGTTACAAAACAGGTTGTTGTTATTGTTTAAGAAGTATTCGAGTATATTTTTCTATTTGTCTATGCTGCTCTTTAGATACTTTGTCATTTTTGAACTGCTTGTTTTATACAAATAAAACAATAGACTAAACTAAAATACTTATTAACTGCACTAACCCATTCAAGCTTTCATCATGGAGGTTACTGACTCTTCATATGAGTACCAAGTCTTATGCGTACTGTTTCAGCTGTTAAAACGAATGGTTTTGCGCATTTTAGCCCATTTAAAACAAATATTTAAGCAGTAATATGTACTTACGAAGCACACAGTGACAAAATCCAAATGGTTTGGTTTTAAAAGCAACACAGAGTTGTTATGAAAGGGAAAATTAGCTATAGAGACCAGAATAATATTTATACCAATGTTCCAGTCTATAAACTTCATTTTATGTTGCCTGTCATGAAACTTAGCATTTAACATGCCAACTGAGGCCTCTAAAATTTGAGCCCTTGGGTTTTTTTGCAGTGCTTCTGGGCCTTGCACACTCTGACCTTAGGGTGAAGTTGCCTTGATATTTACTCCTGGGAAGATAGTGACATTGTGTTAACACACACCTGAATTCTGAATTCACGACTCCACTTCTTTGTGCAAGAGAAAAAATATCGCTCCAGTTTCCCCTACATGCATGTTGAATTAAACTTCTTGTAAATATTAAAACTGCTCTGCTTGACTAAACTACCTGGCAGTTTTTGTGGTAATGATTTAGTGTAAGGAGATGTAAATAGAGAATACAGACACTTAGTACTAAATTGTCAGTTAAATATGCGAGTTTCCTCTGAAATCCATATAATAACCTTTTCTAGTCTTACCAGGCTTTTTCAGTTTTATCTCTTTATAGACTTATTTAGCTAAGGTCAGAGAGACGTGCTATCAGCCTGCTGTAATGCTAAGTGTGATGCTTACATGGAACAGTGGAGGCTTGTTAGCCTAGTTTAATGTCCACATACACAATTTATTTCCAGTGTGAGAGCATATTATAGTTAGAATGTTGTAACCTACTGTAATCTGTAATACAATAGGCTACAGTATGATATAAGTGAATATAATTAATTCTTGTGGGCTTTTTTAATTACTTTTTTATGATAGTTATTTGCACTATTTTACATGTCTGCGATGAAGAATGGTAACAGTATGCTAATAATATTACATTAGTTAACTTAATGCTTCTAGATTCTGTATTAAAAAGTAAACAATCAAAGCAAAGAAAACCTTAATGCTCTGACCTGACTGCTGGGCTTATAATAGGAAGAACCACTGAAGGTGCAAACCACTTACTCCACAGTTTTAATGTGTGGTGACAGTAGAAAAGGCATTCCATTGCACTGAATTTAGGGATTGCAAGTGATACATAAAATGCTTTGTGCACTTGTACAGAAGAAATTGGCCTCTCAGAAACTCCAGGTCGGAAATTCCCAAATGCCCCCTGCAATTAACCAGGACCTAACATCATTTAAATATCGAGTTTGACTAAATTGGGCCAAGTGTCTTGGGAAAATTCTCATTCACCAAAATAAATTCTAAGATGACAGTAAAACAAGTCAGTAATGTGGAATTTATTCGTTTACATGCTTCAGGGTACATTTGCTTTGTTAATTTTCCTTTCTTATTAATTCAGCTATGACTACAAAATAGTATGGTTCATTGATATGCCCAAGACTAAACATGCTTCAGCAAAGCAACACACATTCACTGCAGGTTTAACATAATCATGATTTCGTGCAGTCGCTTGTGCCTTGGCCTTGTCCAACACAAGGACATGAGTTTTCCTCCTATGATGGACAGTTTGCTTCTGTCTTTAAATTCCTATAACACCACAGCAGAGACTCAGCTTTTGAAGAACATTTCCTTTTACCTTTGTGTTGTTGTGCTGTTATTGATATTTAGAAATAGTGTGCATTATTGTAAGAAAGAGCTGTATTATAGCCTACTTTCTTCTTGTACATTGTGAAAAATGTAGTGGAAGGGCATGCATTTCTTTTTGTGATTGATGACTGACATTTAATATGCGTTAAGTTTCCTTGATTTGGTGTCTGGTATTGCTCTTGACAATGAGAAATATTTTATTCATCCCATATTTGGGAAGTAATTTTGTTAGAATATCTATCAGATGATTCCTTTCCAGACATATATATAGTATTATAGAGGGTGATGACATGTGGTATGAAAGATTTCCTATATTTGTCTTTGTAGCAGTGGAGCTGAATCAGTCAGTCAGAGAAAATGTGCTCTGCTGCCTGTCCAGTAAATGGTGCAGAGTGTGGTCAGGATTATGATGGATAATAGTTTCTTCAGTGACTTCCTCTATACCAGAACTCTCAAAGTGTCCAGGTGACAGCGAATCAAAAACACAGCCATCCTAAACAGTCAATTCAGTCTGTTGGCGCCACCAGCCGTGATGCTGCTCCCCCAGCAGAACACAGCAATGCCCACTGCACTCACCACAACTGAGTGGGAGAAAATCTCCATCATTTTGCTGCACATATCGAAAGATCTCAGCTCAAATAGAGCATGTGCATCCAATTCTTTGGTATACAGCATTGGTCTTCAGGTTCAGCCTATTGTGCATCTGGATGCTATATCAACATCCTGTTCTAGGACAGATACATGTTGTGTAGCTGCCCTCTTCTATATGATGTCAATAACCACCTTTCTGGTCTTAGTTATATCACATCCAGAAACAGATTATTTTGCTCAGGCCAATCTAAAACAAATCATCTCCTAGTATCCTGTACTCCTCCAGTCCATCACGAATATATGTGACTTGTGCAGAATTATTGGAGTATTTCTGTGGGTCACATGATCTAAAGTTGCGCTGAACGATTGAGTTGTACAAGGTGAACAGGAATGGAGACAGCACAATCTTACAGCAAAGTACAGAAGACAACATACAGAATTTAACTCGCCTCACATGTCACTCTGCAACACGTTATAAATTTAAAGTGAAAGATGGTGAGAAGAGTTAAATGTTTCTGATCATAGTAACACAACAGGGGAGAGTTTGAAGTAGGTTTGATCTCAATCTGGATGACACAGCAGAGTAATGTACGCTGAAAGATATAGGAGTGACCCATGCTGATGAAGAAACAAGGTGCGACAAACAGATGCTGTTTCTGCTGGTGAAATGCTGTTGGTGGTTTCCATCAAAGAGGTGTGATCCAACCCATACAGGAGATGAGCATTTGCCATTTGTTTAAATCCCAGCAAGAGTCCCACATGTCTATGATTAGAATCACAATAAAAGAGTTAGTGTAATACTAGCATGTTTCCAGGAGTGTGAACCATCATGCATCACATGTGTTTTAATTACCTCAATAACACCCATTTCCACCAGGTATAGAAAGAGTGAGCCAATCACAGCTTTTTAGGCAGGGTTACATTCATGAACAACATAGCTGACTACAGATCAATACTGTATTCCAGAAAACAACTTCTTTAGAAATGGTGATGAGAAAGAGGAAGATTGGCAGTCTTGTACTGGTTGTTCCATGCAGCACATCCTGTGTATTCTATAAATTTCCTTGAACATTAGATCCTGTATTGACTGAACTGATGCAAGACTGCCAAATCTTTTGCTGCAGTCATAGCTTAAAAAAAGAATGACACCTCTTCCACCTTTAAAATGAAAATTCTCACTGTGCAGCAAAAAGTAAGCAAGGAATAGCCTCTGCAGCTTTCACTGGAGATGTAAGAAATGATTTAATGATGAAACACATAAAAAATTACATTTTTTAGTATTCAACTACTTTTATTAACTTGCATAACTTTTCAGATTGGTGTCATGGTCACTGGTGTGGTAGGTCAGTAACGAGCAAGACTTTGGTTCTTGCTGTCAACTAAGCAAAGATTGCTCTGTGTTGTTGTTTCAAACCGAACCAGTGGTTGTTGATAGACACGAATCCTGTAGGCTCTCTAATGCGGTGGTACAGCATCAACTTGATATCAGTTGATGCAGCTGGTATCAGTGGATGGTTTTAACCAACTGTATGTGCTGGTATTGATGTTAAGATATCCAATGCTCGCTATATACATACAAACAAAACAGTGTATATTTGTATAACGCTAAACTAGTCCCTAGGAGACTAAATACAGCTCCTTTTGAAGCAGCTTTTGACAACGCTAAAAACAACAGACAAACTTTGCTGATGTTTGTCGTGGCTCTTTTCTAATTTCAGAGCACAGCTGGATACATTGTAATGATTTTTGTTACAGAGAACACACTGAACATACAGAGGGCGAGCCACATGGCGACTGTTTCATCAAAGAGATGAAACAGCTGATGACACTGGGTTTCTTTCTTGGGAAAACTTTGTATTCCCTCATGGGAAGCTGTTTCCCTAATGGGTTTTTATAGATTTATTTTGTGTATTTATTTCCTGGTTAATTGGCAAATGCAAGATTTCTTTAGCCATGTTCTGCTTCATTTTTTTTCCTTTTATGTTTTTTTTCTCAGTTCCATGTTTTGAACGCTGATGTGCATCTTTGCAGGTACAGCAACAGTTAAACTCCTACATCAAAGATGTCTTCATGTCCCAATCAATCCAAGCTGGATTGATGCTGGATTGCTAACAGGGTTGCAGGGACATAGCATGTAGTTTGGAAATATGCTACACTACATACATTTTTAGTTTTTTTTTAAGCACACTTTTCAGCATTCGTTTCTGATGGCTTTTAATAAATAATGGAATTCAAATGCAAAACATGTAAATATAACAAGTTAAAGGCAAGAGACTTTGTAAACAGTTTTAGTGAGACTAGATAATAAATAAGTCTGTAACTCAGCAATTGTTGAAAATCAAAGTTGCTTTGGTTATATGCAGTAGTGCTGACTTTGAAATTCACTCCCATTAGCATTATTATAGAATCATCATGGACATCAGTATGAATTTATTCAAGCATCATCTTGCTGTATCATCAGCATCATCAAAGTTCAAATCTCAACATTTTCCTCTCCCCTTTCCTCTCTCTCACCCTCCTTTTCTAACACTAATCTCATCGTCTTTCTTTTTCTCCTCCCCTCCTACTTCCTCTATTCCTTCTCACTTCCCTCTTCCTTTAATCAGCCCATGTCTTCTCTCGTCCTCTATCACCTCCTTTTCCTTCTTCCTCCTTCTCTTCCTCCTTTTCTCCTCAGTTTGCTGCAGTGCATCACTGGCAGGCACATTAACATCTCATCTCCATTACCCAGCAATGCCCTGCCCTCTCTCACTACTTTTAACCACCCTCTTCTCTCCTTCTTTTCTCTTTCTGTCGGCCCTGTTCCCGTTTTCCTCTAAATTTAACACTCTCATGCTATCCCTGTTTTCTTTTAAAGTGTCCATTATCATCCCTACTGTCTTTTTTCTCTATAAATGTGATCATCCTCATTAAGGGGGTGCTCTCCTCTCCTCTCCTGTGACGAGCTGTGCTGTAGTGTTTCAAGGGAGTGGATGCCCTTGGTGTGACCATGAGAGAGATGGGCTAAAGCTCTGCAGTAGCAAGCCAGTGAGTGAGCAAGTTGGTTTCACTGTGTATTTGTGTGTATGTGTGAGTGTGTATATTCAGCTAGTAAGATGTGAGGAGTGAAAAAAGCATAGCTTGTGTGTGTGTGCATGTGTGCGCATCCTCAAAAGCACCGGTCTGTGGTACTGGTTTAACATAACTCAACCAGAAAACCATAGTTAACATTCACACCAAGCTGTCTTTCCCTGGAAGCCCACCATCCCCAAACTAGCGTTGCCTCACTGCTCATCACACGATTCCTGGTCAGGTAATCCAACTTTCTTCTCAGGAAATGAAAAGCTATTTTTTTTTCCTGCATTTGTTGACACTGGCTTGTGTTTCTCACAAACACTGCTTCCATCCTTGTTCACTAGACAGGATTTAAGATTGGTTCTACTTATAGTGTAACACAATAAAATAAAAAAAATATACTGTAGAGGGGAAAGGAATATTGCAAGGACTTTTTCTAAACTGGCAAATGGCACTGAAAGAACATTGTTTTGTATTAAGACAGTATATCAAAGCTGTGCAGTTGTAGTCTTAAGTCAGGAGTAAGCATTCAAGTCTCATCCCGAGGACATCCAGTAGACTAGAAATGGCTAATGACGTAGTGATTTGCCATTACTTTAAAAGGATTGGGGCTTCTGTCTGATTAGTTCCTTGAAGGTGTCACTCAGGATTAGATTCTCTATTTCTTGTTATATTTGTTTTCTCTGCCTTTTTCATCCTGTTTTTAACCCCTTTGTTTCCAACTCTGCTTCATATGCCATAATTATTACATATGTAGATAGAGGCCACAAACCCTGGTCCTTGCACCTAAACAGACAAGTACCAATAGTGCAATTTTACAGAGCTACACAATGACAATGAAATTTGCACAGAACCAGTTGAAAAATGTTACTGAATTGAACTCAGTTTTCTGTTCTAGCTTAGCCTTAACTTAAACTTTCTCCTGGTCTGCATTATTTGAAATTGGGTGTTTGATTGAGCATAATTGGACACATTAAGGGAAATATTTGCAAAAGCAAGTAGGTTATTCATGTTGCATCTGCTAACCCAGGCACTGGAATTAGCCTGTCGGTGCAACTTCAGCCAAAGTTTAAATGTTGGAGCATTTTCTCGAGAAATATGACCAGAAATCAGGTTGGATCTCTAAAAGTTGGATTTCATGATCATGAAAGCACATATCACTGGAAGTAAATTCCAGCATGTGTTCCTTCTTCACCAAGAAGCAGACTGTGACGCACAGATTTTACAACAGGATGTTTGAATTTATAGGCTCCAGCCCCATCCGTATCCCTGAACTGGTTTAAGAAAATTGATGGATAGAAAGTTTGACGTTATCACTGGAAAGCAGGAGTGTTTCTAGGATCAAATCTTTACAACGGCTTAGCCCCCAACAGTGTCTTGCAATTAATATTAATGGAATATTCTGCTTGCAATATTCAATCCTTTTCAGCTTTGCAAATTGCAATTCAACAGGGTACATATTACAATCTTACCTTCAAAATCAGTCTAATTAGTTGGATGACCTAGTGTCTAAGAATGCTTCAGAACGAATAATCACATTATTTAATAAAATACTATAGTTTTTCAGTGGCCACTTGAATTATCAAACCGGAGGCAAAGGCTCAATCATGTTAAACAAAATTTTCCAAACAAGTTAAAAAACAATTTGTTGCAAAGCAAGTAAGAGGAGAAATATGCTATGTAACCGGTTTATACACCAGTAAAATAAAACACTACCTTTATTGTGCAGAATTAACACAAGATATCAGGTACCAAACTGCAAGAGTCGAGAAAAGATTTGTATTCTACCACCTTAATGTAGTGGCAGCCATCCTGTTCAAGCCATGTTTGGACCGATATAAATCCTTTGGCTAATTACAGATTACATCCTTCTGACTTTTTCTCTGGAGACCTGCTCAAGCCCACTTTGACCAGAATAGGAATAGGACACTAATTAAGTACATCAGCTCCTTGGCTGGCAACTAGCAATCTGACACCGGACTTTTTGCTCAGAAAGCTAAAGTTAGCTAATAATCCTTAGCGAGCTAGCTTAAGTTAGCTAACATTTTGATGCTTTAGAGAACAAATATACATAACCAATACTTTGTACATCACAGCAGTGACCCTGTGTTATCAGAAAAGTGTGTTTTTTAATCTGCACCACAGATGTAATTACCTCTGATGAGTCTAAACTCATCAATCCTGTAAAGCCATTTTTCACTTTTGGAGAATAAAATGTTTCTTCTTCTTTTCTCTTTCTCCTCATCCCAAAACTGTTATAGTATTAAGTGCCTTGATTAGGTTTTTGTGATTTGGCACTATATAACTAAATATGAATTTAATTTAATTAATTTAATTATTCTTTGTAAAAACATGGTTAATATAGTCTTTTGAAAAGTACTGAAGAATAATTACTCCAGAATTTTTAAAAAGTAGTTATTTGCATTCTTTTTTATTTTAAACGTTTTGCATCCAATTAAAATTAAAATAAGCTCATATTCTAGGGATTTTCTTTAGCTCTTTAGCTCCCCTTTATGCATTGTAAAATATATAAGTAAAAATGTATTAGTTGCTATCATGTCCTTTAGGGTAAATTATGTAAATACTATCCTGTTTATTTTATTACATTTTTACTGTCTTTTCTGGAAGCTTTTGGAATTAGTAAATAGAACAGTAAATAATAATAGAAATTACTAGACAAATGAGTATTTTTTTTTTCTGTTATTATTCATAGTACATGTGTAACGTTGCAAAGTCAGATTTGACAGGCAGGAATGCAAACAGACAGACAGAGGGGGACAAAATAGGAGATCAGGACAGTATTTGTCAGTACTTTTTAATGTTAGATCGCTTATCAGGAGAGAGTGTGGTGCAAAGCTGTAAAAGTCTTTCATTGTTTTAAAACAATATAGTTGAAAGATGTCTTTTTCATACTATTAGTATTTTAACAACCACAGGATTTAGGCTAAGAGCTGCTGTGTGTGTGGTGTGAGGGGGGTTGTACTCTGTGTAGCCTGTGTGAGCTAGCATTATTCTCAGTGCCAGGCAGATCAGTTGCATAGCAACAAGAACTTTTGAGGGCAGGAAATGTTTCACCAGTGGAATGTGTCAAGCACAAGAACAGTAAAAATGGAAAGAGAGAGATACATACTGTACATGTCCCAAAATTCCCATATACAGCTGGGGAAAATTACATAACATAAAAGACATTTAAATGAAGACCTGAAGAAATCATAACTGCTGGTGATGTCTGGCATTAAACTATCATGCAAAAGACAATCTTGGTAACTATAACTAACGATATTATAGCATCATATGACAGCCAAAATTTCCATTACATCCAGCATAAATGTCATAAGAATATAGACTTTCCTTTTTATGCTCCAATAAAATTGTAGCTATCAGGCGAACTGTACTGTACTCTGTGTTACCTAAACAGGCACATAACAGTCAACAGCTGAGGTATTTAAAGGCTGACTCCAACAATGTTAATTAAAACAGTTGTAATAACTGATAGAAACGTTAGATAGATTTTGTGTGAACTTGTCTTTCAGTCTAATGAAGCATTGTGCTGCATGCTTTGTTCGTACAAGTGCTTGGGGTAAGACAAGACCATTTAAAAAGAAATACCAACACGTCATCATAACAAAAGGACAGACTCAGTCAACTTCCAGAGACTAACAAAAATACATCTATGTGTTTTTCCACATTTGCAACACAGAACTTGTAAAGAAGCATAAAGAGTGAGTCTGCATTGCGGGTTGATTGACCTGAGTTTGCGTTCTTATTTTAGCTAGCTTACCAGGGTTTACGACAATGTGTTACAAGCCTAGCTGCAAATGGCTGTAAGCATCTAGATTTAATTATCTATTTGTTCAGGGTTTTTTTCCAATTAGTTAATGTAACGTATTAGCCTGTTATTCTCATTATTGTTCCCCATTATTGTAAAAACTGTTAGAAAAAGTATCAAGAAGTCAGACGAGACTCCTTGTTTGGTTTGTTGACTTCTTCATACCTTTTTCTGTTTTTACACTTCCAGTATTTCCCTTCATATTGAAAGTAGGACATAAACTCCTCTGTGTTTCTCCAACCATGTGTACAGACCTGCATTTAGGCTGTCCTGCTGTTCTATCTGTGCCACCACACAGTCAATTATTACAGAAGTGAATAAATCAAGCAACTTTCCTCATGGAAAACCTTTTCTTTTCTTTTCTTTTCTTTTCTTTTCTGTATTTTAGTTGTTTGTAGTCCCTTTTTGGTTAGACAGGGACAACAAAAATACCGGTTGGATTTAGGAAAGGTTAATCATCCATCCATCCATCTTTTTTAAACTCCACTGGGCAGACTTAAACCTATTCTAGGCGTCATAGGATGGGACGCGTGGTACATAATAGACAAGCTGCCACTCTGTGGCAGGGTTAAAATGAGAGCTTTCAGAATGTGCAAGAGTTAACTTACAGAAATCACATTCAGAAATCATTCATCAGTTTTCTGGTGAGGTCTGGGGTTGATTACAGCATGAAGTCAGGCAACTAATTAGTTGATCTACTGCTGAATTTTTATGAATTTGACATGCAAATCATGTGTCATTTGTTTTGTTTGGGGTTTTTTTTGTTGATATTCTATCTCTTTCCAGTGAAATAAAACTACCATAAAAGTAGACACTATTCATTTGAGCAAACTTACAAGGGACCAAAAAGTTATTTTCCCCACTTTGTTTCTGTGCTCTATGCTCATAGTCTGCAGTGAAATTTGACATCACCATAAAAAGAAAGCTTATTGGAAATAATTCAGTAATGGATATAGTGTGTCTGATGTTATGCTTTAAAAAAGAAGTAAATGTAAGCATAATTACACACTAATCGGCTGCATTAAAGTGATATTCTATAGGCTACTTTAAAGCTGCAAAAGTGGCTGGAGTAAGAAGCGCTATTAATGACCCTATAGAGTGCTTACCTTGCAGGGTGGGTGTGTGTGTGTGTGTGTGTGTGTGTGTGTGTGTGTGTGTGTGTGTGTGTGTGTGTGTGTGTGTGTGTGTGTGTTGAATAGTGCCAGAGGTCAGTGCAGAATCAAGTTAAACAACCGTGCTTCTTGCTGCAGATTATCCTCCCATCCTCCTTTCACCTTTATTTTTGCCACTTATTTTCACCTCTCTGTTGTTCATTAGTGTGACTGACCAGCTGTAACTGGAAATGATACACTAAATGACATTGTAGAGCTTCTCACACCCTTGTTGTCTTGTTTATTCTGTTACAAGTAATTATTTCTGTGAAGGGACTGTAGATTGTTGCCTTTCCAGTAAAGAATGTATCCCTGGCTGTCTTGTATATCTAGCTTCTTTCCTCTTCTGTTTCTTCTGTAGGGATATTCCAGACACATTTCTCAGTTAACTTTGGACATTTTTGGTGAGAAAAAAAAGAGCTGACTGATTGTTTTTCCATCATTGAGGTTTCTTTATGTACCTTACAAACATAAAACTAGTTCAGCTAAAGAAAGAACAAGTAGACTTGCATTTGAACTCCACCTTTACAGGTAATAGTCCCAACCTTAACTTGTTGTCCCACCTAACTTACCTCCTATGGAACTTTTTTATGCCTTATGCTGCTTAACGGATCTGATACGCAGAATTTGCTAAAATGCCCTGACACAGGTTAGCTTTAAGCCTTAGGAAGAGAACCTAGAGAAGGTGTGTATTTCTAATTCCCTCTTACAAAAACTTTACATTCTTCTGAAAAATGATTTTACTCTTTTTGTTTGTTTGTTTTATTTTTGTCTATTGTTGCCAAAAGTTTGTTTCCTAGCCTTGAGGTAGGTTTTTAAGGTACAGAGAGGTGGCCAACATTTTCACTTTTACTGCCCCTTACATATTATTATTATTATTATTATTATTATTATTATTATTATTATTATGCAAAATAATTATTGCCTAGGGTAATACAAAAGTAATTATATTAATAAAATAAAAGTAAATAAGTGAATAAAATATTGTAAATTAAAGTAAGTAAATTATGTATTTTATTATATATTTTAAAATTCTGCTTCAGTATTGGAATAAATGTACTGGGCTATTGTTCAATAGTGGACTAAATCAGTGGTGAGAGTAGCATTGTCAGGTTGACAGTACTCACAGTACCTGCAAAGCTTTTCGCTGCATATTCAGTAACAAGTGCCGAAAACCATTATTTTTCACTTGACCTGGGTTCACTGTCTCCACTATAGTGCCTCTTCTCTGCTGTCTGTCCACTGTACATATCAGACAGAGAGGAGAGGTTGTGGCTTCACCAGAAATTTGACTTTGTCAACCTTTTTATTAAAAAACTGGAAGAAAGACCAGCTCTTTAGGGAATCCTGACTTTGCTTTAGCAACTTAATATCACAGGCAATTGTGATCTGTGTGTGTGGCTCCATGAGGTATTAGTTAACCCAGCTCTCTTGCAGATAAAAGATCATGAGTGTAATAGTTTTTTTTACTCACGACAGTCCATCAGACCGTGATCAGCATGCTTATTTGCACTCAGTGTCTGATATTTAGTTTTTTATGTCAACTTTTAGCAACTTAAAAATTGTTCTGACCTAATACGCATTGTCTAGTGTTGTTGAGAAGACTGTTTAACTCAGAGTGAACATTTTCTATCTGCTTTTTAGTCAGTGATATATTGGCGTGCCTAAAACCTTTTAAACTTTCAGTAGTGCATCAGTTTTTATTTGCTTTTGAAAAGTGACAGAGTATTTGGACTCAGAAATAACTTGTGTGTTTGACATAACAAGAAGATTGGAATTGCCTGGAAATGCTTACAGACATGCTAAACCGATTAATCATGTAGCACAGCTTGAGTCTTACACCTCACCAAAACAAAACCTTTATTTCTCTCAGAGGTGAAGGAACAAGAGCTACATGGACTCTGGAGAGATTGAACAGGTAGTCCAACTTCTCCAGGATTACCTGTGAATATGTGCCATAGAAGGTCCGAATCCTTGGACCCATTGTCAGACTCTACACTCATGCGGTGGGTCCAGGGTTCCTCCTGGTCCACAATAACGCCTGGCCTCATGTGGTGAGACTATGCAGGCAGTTCCTGGAGGATGAAGGAATTGATAACAGTGATTGATCCCTACGCTCGCCTGACTTAAATCCAGCAGAACACCTCTGGGGCAATATGTTTCAGTCCACCTGACACCGTCAAGTTTCACCTCACACTATCCAGGAGCTCAGTGATGCCCTGTTTCAAATCTGATAGGCGATCTACCAGGACACCAGCATTTTAGTTTGAATCTAATATCATTTTACATTAACGTTGGTACAGTATGTAGACATTCCAGCCTACTGGTTTCGCTGGGTTTTTAAAGGTAGAGTGGTGCCAAGAAATAGTTTATCATTCTCTTCTATTTGGATTATTGGTGCCAAAACAAAAAAAAAGAAAAGCTGTTAATCCCCCTCCCCATGGCTCTGATGTCGAATTGTTAGTCTTCCTCAGAGCTCTCAGTGGGCCAATTGTTTTCCTGGAAACCACTGCTTCATGCTGTGAATCAGTCAAATCAGTTGAGTGGTGGGATTTGCAGTTCTGGACTCAGAGAAGAAATACTCAAAGAATGTTTTCTGTTGGAACATTTGTTTTTAACTTTTACATTTAATCCACATTTCAATGCACCCTTGCTCATTTACTTTAGGCTGATAGATAACGAAAGGCCAAGCTCTGACTGTAGACAAATAGGCAATAGACTAGAAAGCATCTGAGTGTCAGCAGGCATTGGATAGGTCGCACTCTTCTCCATGCAGTCAGGTAATCTCTCTCAGGCTTCTTTCTCATTCAAGGCAAGTGCTGCCTCTCTGTCACTCTTCTAATCGGAACGTCTTCTTCTTTGTATTTCGTGTTCGTCCTCCCTGTTCCTGTCTATCATTGTAACTACTTGGTTTAAATTAACTGGCTGTTTTAAACGAAACAAACAAAGAAAAAAACAAAACCGTTGCCCTTTAAAAGTTCCCATCATTTTAAAGCAGCTGATGGAGTGCATTAGTGGCTAATCATGGATAATGAGGCCACTGATGTTGAGGCAATTTTGAACCTGTTATCCTCTGTCTGTACTCAACATGCTCTTTCAAACCTCCTCAGTGGCAGCTGTTTGCACTTTTATACCATTTATCACAGCTTCAAAGCATTCTGACAAATTAAAAAAAGGAATTATTGATTTATCAATTTACATATATGAGTTTTAATATGTGTCATTGTTGTTGTAGCTGGCATTTTTGGTGTACACTAATGACTTTGGTATAGTATGAATGACCGTGAAAAGCTGTGAAACTTAAATAAAATATACAGTAAAGGTCTGAAATCTATGTCCTCCTTCACATTTTCCAAAGCCAACCAATGGCCGAATTAGAGACTTTTCCGGGCAGATTCTGGCTCCTGGACCTTATGTTTGACACCCCTGCATTAAACGGTTAAATTATTTATTTATGATCTATGAGGATATTAATTGATAATCACTGTGTTTGTGACTAACCAAGCAGATCTTATGAGAATGGCAATTTAATAATCTATTAAAATGTGCTTATATAATTAAAATGGGAAAATACTACACAGTAAAAAAGTATCACACTCATTACATTATTCAAGCCATGATTCATTATATTAAACTCGGCTGAGGATGAATTATATTCATTCACTACCCGCTGTACCTATCCATATGCATGTTCCTGTCTTTTTTTAATAAACTATCTGGAGCTGTCTAGCTCACAGACGTACACTACTGATTAATCTTCTGGCACAGTTTAATCCTCACACCTCACCTCAGCCGCCCATTAATTTCCCTTGGAAATGGAGGAACAAGGACTGAATATATGGCTATTTAGGAGAGAGTATGTGTGTCAGGAGCAAGAGGAGTTGTAAAGGAATAAAAAGAGCAAGGTTGTTTAGATTAATAGCTTTGGACATCCAGCTTTTCTCATCTGTACGCCGCCCAGCTAAACAGGCTTCTGGACCAGACTGCTTTGTTGGGTTATCACTGGAACAATGTTTCTGCTTTTAAAGCTTTGCATCCAAGGGGTAGCAAATCAGAGACAGGTGATGGGTTCTGCCAGCAGGACTGGGCTCAAAATAGACTTCTTCCTAACAAATACCCTAACTGTATATGGTGGCATAGCTTCTTTAAACAAGCGGCTCATTTTGTAAAGTGACAAGTCCAGAAAATAAAATCTTCTCCTTTTACATTGTTCTTTTTGATATAGATTACTAATTAGCAAAGGAAGAAAAGAAGATTAATTTGAATTTTAAAGACACATGTAAATAGACAGCTGGTGTATGCAATCCCAACCTCGGTGAGCCGAGAGGACATTTTCCCCTGCTTTTTGTAGAAATTGCAGTTACGAATGTCGACAGTGAGTATTGCACCCACATTGACACTCTTAGCAACACTCTCTGTAACCTTCTTAAACTTCTGTGTTTACATTTGTTAGGCGTTACAAATGAACAGTTAAATCATTCATTCAACATAGTCACAAATCGCCACAAAGCCAAAATGTCGGAGCACTTTCTGCATCTTAAACTGTGATGCGATTCAACAAAGGACACTGTATTCTATTGAATTCGGTATGCAATACTCACAGTATAACCTGTGTCCTTGCTAAAATGACTCAGCAAATGTAGTGTGAAATATCACAGAAAAAAAAATTTGAGGAAACTGGACAAGAGGAGGAGAGGAGACAGTAACAGGAACCCGTCTTTAAGAAAAAATCTGACACAGGACATGAGAGATGCATGTGGCCTTTCAGTTGATCCATATACTGCTCACTGAAGCCTCATCCAAAATGGACTCAGTGGAAGGATGGCTGTCAACAACAATAATGAGATATGCTAGATGACACGAGAATTAGACTGAAAATCAGCAGAAACAGGGCTTATGGAGGGATGAATCCAAGTTTGACATTTTTGGCTGAAATCATTGTTAGTTATGCTTGGTGAAGGTCAGGATAACAGTCACCTGTGAAACACAGTGGAGGCTCTGTCATAGTTTGGAACTGCATTTCAACCTTAATGAAATTATGAACATGTAACAAATACGGTCATATTTTCATCTTCAATGCAATACCATCTGGCAAGCATCTGATTAGTAGCAACTTACCTGGATAGAAAAACAAACAACGAGGCACTCAGTCATGGACTGACCTCCCCAGAGCCCAGACCTTAATATTACTGAAGCAGTAGAAAAGAACAGAAGGCCCTTGAATATCCTCCAAGAAACCCAGAGAACTATTCCTGAAGACTCTTTAAAGAAACTACAAGAAAACTTGTCTAACAGAGTTTAGGCTATGTTGAAGAATAAAGGTGGCCATACCAAATATTGACAGACTTTGTTTTAAATATTGTGTACTGTATTTTCATGTATGTTTGCACTTTTTTTAATAAACTACTTGACCTATTTCCCATTCCCCAGAAAAATATTAAGAAATGGAAGGTGTCTCAAGATTTTTGCACAGCACAGTTGTAGACCAGCTGAAGTTTCACTTTTGCTAACTGTTTAAATTTAAAGGAAATACAGACATGCAGCATGTGGGAAACGTATTAGATAAGAGTTGGGGATGCATAATGGTGACCTCTCATTGAGAGAGGTTAGAAACCTTTGGGAGTCATCTCATTAACTGCAAGCATGTGTGCCTGCCCATAGATAGACACAGCCCTGGTCTAATTTTACTCCAGCACTCAGGAGATACTCTGAGGCTTCCGCAATTAATAAGTCTAATGGTTATTGGCAGGAGCTAGAAACCACTATATGGGATGTCTGATTGACCTGAGGTAAACATGACACTTTACGGGTTAACAAATCCCTAAACTGGAAGGAAATGGAGCTTTTACTGATGGAATATAAGGTGCCATTTATAGAAAATCACAGAGAGTATTATACTAATGCGCCTTATAGTCTACTTGCATGGTTGTGATTTAATTAAGACCTATGGCACAAATTTTTCTTAAGCTAAATACACCTGGGTTTTCTCTGGTGCAAAGGCAAGCCTGCAGCATTTTTTTTTAAATTTAACTACCCTGCAGTATTTGACGGAGTTAAAGCTGACTTTCATGTTAATGAGACAAGTGATAGTTTCATTTGAAAAGTACAGCATCTTACTTTTTAGCAAGTGCTTTAGGATCTCTTCACTCATAAAGGCAAGCAGAAAAATCAGACAAGGAAAATGATGATTTGCCATGATTCTTCCAGGTGGCAGAAACTATTGATGGTTTGTTGGACGGATATTAGCTGTGCAGGACTGTCACCTTCAGCTCTGATTGGCTGTGACGCTACTGTGCTCTTTCTCCCAGGTTTTGGTGCACTGCAGCCCTGAAATCTTGTAGACGTGCTGCATTGATATTCAGGGCCTGTTTCTGATCCCCATCACTGCTCTCATTCTCTCTCTCACCATACTTCACCATAAGCTTCTTAACTAAACTAAGTCACTATACAGGAAATAATGTTATAAAATGTGGTGAAAAGTTATCCAGTCACTACAGTACTGTATGGATCCATTCTAGGTTTTCTGTTCTGTTCTGTTCTGTTCTATTCTAGTCATGATCCCGATTTTTGCGAAGATAATTCTATTCACATTATCTGCTTTGTGTTTGTTACCTGCCAGAAACGTCTCTTCACTTCAGACACATCTGCTTCTTACTTCCCTGCAGTTACTTCCCGTTCACCCATTCACTCCCCACCACACAGGACGTTCTCGTACTCTTGTCATTTCGAAGGATGTTTCGTTTCTTAAGGATGAAAAAATGTAATTAAAAGCATCTCATTTTCAAAACCAACTCAAACATTCGGTGTCATTGTTCCCAAACAAACAAGCAAAAAATTTTTTTTCTCTGTCAGTCATTCTGTTGTAGGTATTACTGCTGTATTTGGAATCACTGTCTTGTTGCATGATTCAGTTTCAGTTAGGTTTTAGCTGTCAGAAAGATGGTTTCACATTTATCTCTAGAATGCTTTGGTATACAGAGTCGTTCACCTTACAGTCACTGAGTTGTGACAATGTAATGTACACGTTGAGCAAGAGACAGGAATATAGGCATTGGTAAAGCAGAGTGTGTGTGTGTGTGTGTGTGTGTGTGTGTGGGGGGGGGGGGGGGGGGGGTGATGAAGACATAAAGAGTGTGAGGTTGTACCCTCTCTTCCTCCTCCTCCTCCTCTCTCCCTGCAAGCTGTGATAGGATAAGATCTGGGATACATGAGTGACAGTGTCATGAAACTGTTGCTGTTACCTTCTTCTGGAGCGCCTGGCTTACACAAAGGTCTTGTGTCCTGCAGCTATAATGTCCACTGGGGTGAGCTGTATCCAGGTCTGTGGGTCTTATATGGGAATCCCGATCTGCAGAATGCAAGAATGACGCATGCCCTTGAAAGTTATCCCTCCTCTCCATTTTTATTCACATACTGGCTTCTTCTTTACATCTACAGCTTTTTATCGCGTTTCTGTCTTCAAGGCATTTCAAATCTTGTCCAATCACCTTCTAATTTCTAAATTCTTTGCCTTTCCTTTTTCACTTTGCCCCCCCCCCCCCTTTTCTTTTGTACATCGTTTATTTATTCACTGTACGTCCCACCAGCCCACCCCTCCTCTTTTTTTTCTTTCCTATCTCTCTTCCTTCTTCTGATATTTCTAAAAACTAGGTTGCATGCATGTCTACACTGGACCTGCTGTTCTGTTCTCGGGGCAAAATGTCAATGAGAGGGAGTAAGAGACCCACAGGGATGTAGAGAACAGGATTCACCATCATATCCTCTCCTTCCTGTCTTTTATCCTCTCTATTCTTATCAATCCAGTTATCGGTCTTTCTGTCTATCTATCTTGAGTGATCCAGTCAGATAGTGGAAGATCTGCTATGCAGCACTGTCCACACACACACACTTTCTCTCTCACGCACACACACAAACACACACACACACGCACACATACATACGCCCACCCCTGCTGCCTGCCGACATGGTACAGGCTGTGCATTGAGACAGCCCCAGCTGAGGCAGTAGCAGTGAGAGTGCAGCTTAGCGAGTCTCCACACACACATGCACACCTACACTCACACACACATGCACGCACACATATCGCACGTCGCTGTTGTGCCTAGTCCCCTGCTGCATGTGCCGTTGCAGTATCGTTTTTAGGTGGGATGGTTTTCACGTCACGGTGACGGTGCTTTTAACCTTTCTGCCATGTAAGTATGCGTTGCTCATGTATGAAAATGTAAATTAATCAGCACTTTTGTTTCGGGTATTTTTGTGTGTGTTTGCTGGTTCGATCATTTGCTTTTGATTCTGTTAAATAAATCAGCTGCATGTGAAGACACTGAATTGTACACATTGTTCCATGTGTGTCTCTGGTTTGTGACAAAGAGGACAAAGATAATAATGTAACCCTGTACTGTTATCCAAAATGGTCTAGGAGCAGGTGGTCTGTGAGAGAGGGAGAGGAGAGATGAGGAGATCTGTTAGAGCTGTCTGCACGATCCATCAACACGTGCATAATATATGCAGCGGTGACATTTTTTAAATATGCAGATATGTTGTACAAGTTCTGTCGGTCAATGCTGTGTGTTGGTCTTTGACTTTCAGGTGAAATCAAATGCCCTTGTCTGCAGTTTCTGTATATAAAGATGTTTTATTGCACACCCCTTCTCTCTCTCAGGCCATCTGTTGGCAGAATAAACTCTGCAGTTTCTCTTCTCTGTCATACTTACTGACTGGTTCTGGCATGGCAGCAGGTTTCACTGCTGTAGCTGATCATGTGTTTGCTGTCATTACTGCATTAGCCAACTGACTATTTGGCATGGCCACTGAATTAATTGGGAACATTATCACTTCTCCTCCTTACTCTGTTGGCTGTCAGTTTTTCTTGTCTTGCTGGCTGGGTCTGTGGCACATTCCAATCAGTGGTCAGTGAATTGGTAATTGCATTGGCTGGTTAGTTGATTGGATTTTTGCTTGTCTGATCAACTGACTGGACTGATCATCTCTGCAACTGACTGACAGGGTCAATAGCTTTTCGTCTGGTTGGCTAACCAGAATCGGACACTTTGGTTCACATGTAGTCAGTGTGACAGTTGTAAAAAAAGTCAGCCATTTGCATAGCCACCAAGTTATTCATGCATTCATTCATACAGTCAGTCAGCAAGTCTGCCGTCCAATCATTCAGCTGTACTCTAAGATAGGCTGTCATAGGAAATTGATCGTGCCTCTATTAGGGCTGCGATGACTGTGTGACCTCAACCATCATCTCCACTGCACCAAGACAGCCGGGCAACTCAAATGAGTGTCCCCATTTTATTGCCGTGTTCTTGCTTTTTCCCCTCTTCATGTTTTGCTTGCTCGTTATGTTCAGATAATAAGACATAGATAATAAAAGTGCAAATGTGTGCATAAAAATTAAAAATGGAATACTTTGGAGGCAAAAAGAAGAAAAAAGGTAACATATTCATGAGAATTTAAAAATGTTGTGCCAAAGTGTGTATCTGTTTAGAGTAAACCTTGTGAATTCAATGTAATTACTTTAACCAAGTTTGTAACTCGCAAAAAAACCCAAATAGCAATTTCCATAGCCACTTGTTCCCCAGGATGGACGAGTCCCTACAAATTAATACATTTTTTGTGTATAATGACCTTTAACCTGTGAAGAAATATTTATACACTAATAGTAATGGTAAATGGCCTGTATTTGTATAGCGCTTTTACTAGTCCCACCTAGGGACCCCAAAGCGCTTTACACACCCAGTCATCCACCCATTCACACACACTGTTGGAGGCAAGCTACAGTTGTAGCCACAGCTGCCCTGGGGCAGACTGACAGTAGCGAGGCTGCCATATCGCGCCATCGGCCCTTCTGGCCAACACCAGTAGGCGGTAGGTGAAGTGTCTTGCCCAAGGACACAACGACTGAGACTGTCCGAGCCGGGGCTCGAACCAGCAACCTTCCGAGTTACCTTACAAGGCGAACTCCCAACTCTTGAGCCACGATCGCCCATAATAGTGGTGGTCTTTCCTGGATGATTGTCCCTCCCTGCATCTATGGAGGTTCACTGAATTATGAGTATGAGTATTATGATACGATTCCCATATATGACCTTCACAGTCATATCATAAATGCACACAGAATGTGCTCTCCACCCTTGTTGAAAAAAAGAGTACCATCCTTCCAAAAGATTTTCAGAGAGCTGGACAATCATTTCCAAGACACATTGGATGAGTTTAGACTGCATGTGGCATGACTTTTTGTCATTTAGTTTCTTGCCTGTCTGTAAATATAAATTATTTTGTCATTGTATGATTTATTTATCACTAGGAAGGATAACTAATTACAGTCAATGCATATCACCTACAGATACAATCCATATGTTGCTCTGCTTTCTTATACACTTCTGTAGCCGAGAGTGGTGCATGCACCTCATTATTTTTGCTGTGTCATCATCACGTCTTAGGATCTTACAGCTTAAAGACAAATAAAAATGATAAGCAAGGCTAACCCTTAACCCTATTTTACCTTAAAAAAGAACTAATATGTAATGTAATGTGATCAATTCTTGCCTTAAATGACAGGAATTGATAGATAACATATAGCAACTTCATTGCTTATTTTTCTTTTATAAGCATTTCTGTCAGTGAAGGAAAGCTATTTTAAAAACCTGATTAGTGGAAAGAAGAAAAAGAGGAGACTGAGACGTATAAATATAGGATTTGGCTGAAAGGGACAAGGCTGCCATTGAGCCAGTTTAAATTCAATTCTTACTCCTACTTCAGCCAAACAATATCATGTCTGGAGTAAATGCAGCAACGAAGGCAGGAACAAGAATAAAAGGTGGAGAGGTACGATGAAACTGAATGAAAGAAGGAACATTGCAATCCAATGAGGTGGCCATCATTTTCTAGGGTTAGTGAGTATTGATATACAGTTGTGTGTGGATTGTACAAGTTAGTGGAAGTTTAAGATCTGTAATTTAAAAACCAAAATGAAACCAAAGAAAAACTTGACTTAAAATCTCTACGTGTGATTTAATGTAATTTCCATGGACTAATGATTTATTGTGCTTTATGTGCAGTTTAGAAACATTAAGTATATTAAGTAAATTATATATTTTATATATTAAGCTGAGTTCCTTAAATAGAAAAGGTATTCTGTTAAGGACAAATTCATATCAGGTACCATATCCATGCCAACTTTATTTATAAATCACTTTAAAAACAGCCTCGCAGGTAGAAGTGCTGCAGGTGATGGAATAAAAGTTTGAGCACTTTTGTTGTTGATGGTTTTTGTTTCCTCCAGTCATGAAATCTTTCAAATTTTTGAAAGAAAAATATTTTGGCTGGTGAGACAGTGTGAAAAAAATGCACCTCTGATAACAAGTGTTCATAAGATGGGTTGAAAGCCTGGGTGTGAAGCAATTGAAGACAGCCACTTGACATTGACACCCACTTGCTTTGAGTGTAGTGACACATTAGAGAGTCCAGTGTTTTTTCTTTCCAAATTTTTCTCAGGTGAAAATACTTTTAGTTTTCCTACTGTGTGAAAATCTGACAGCACAAAGTGGGTTTGTACATAGGTGTATGACACAATGACTAATAATTTTTCCTCCATGTCTATTCCTGTCTTGTAAGCGATCATATTTTTGGTGTCTTGCCTGCTGATTGTTTGAAATCACTTTTTATAGTGTCCTGGTGATTCAGGATGTGTTTGACATGGTGAGCTGTGAGCTAGTAGTTGATGTTATTTTCTCGGCTTTCCTTTGTGTAAGTGTATAATCTGAATTGATTCCATAAAATGTTGATTCCATAAATTAAAGTTGAAATGAGATATAGATAGCCGTGTGTTGAGGACTAGAAGCACGCGTTGCTGTTTGATAATGGGACAGCAAAGGCTGAAACGTTCAGATCTTGCATCTAGGAGCTTGTGCCAATACAGCAGTGTAACACGTGACATTTGTTGGATGTGGTATTCTCTTGAAGTGAAATTGTTTGCATTGCTTCTGATAGTATTTTTTCATCTACTTTGCTTTCTTCGCTGCTAAGAATTATTATGAGGAGAAAGAAATAGTGACGTTATAAACCCAATAAAATATCATATCATCAGCAGCTCATGCTTGATGAAACATTGGTGCCGCACTTGCTAACACTAACACATACATGTAGTGTTAGCAAGCTTTTTATAAGGTCTTGGTTATTGCTTTACTGGTTACTACTACTGGTTAAAAAGACCAACTTCATTCATCATGAATTGATCATTGCAGCATGATAAATGGATGCTTTTTCTATTTTTTTCTATGTATTTGATATTTCTGTGAGAAGGTAATGAATATTTGTAATTATAATTAGGATATTTGGATTATCGCATAGAACGTGTTGAATTTGTTTATTGATGATGGGTTTTTATGTGTATTTCTATTTATTTAACTGCAGATGGAAACTAAATGTGGTGAAGTGCATCTTTCTATTTAGATGAATGTTTTTTCATACATTGCGCCTGACAGAAAGAAGAAGAAAAAAAAAAAGTCTAAAAAAATCAATAAAAAAATCAAATCGAATCCACACCATAGTTTTTAATCAGCAACTCTATTATTTAGACCAGTCAGTCATTTCTAAGATGTTGCAAATCAGAATGTTATTTTAACATCAACATTTTCTGTCGTCCATGAATCATGTCGTTTTTGTAACGGCAGGCTCTGAACAAGCTAGCTTAAGTTGATGTTTATCAATTTAGTAACAACAAGAGGTTGGCTGTTACTAAAGGATCTCAGAGTTATGGTTGTATAAGTACCTAATACTTGAATTTAAAGTATGATAAATTAAATAATGTTTTAGATTATTAGTATTATTAGATAAAATTAAATGTAATGGTGTCAAATGTAGGGATGTCGATCCATAAAGTTATATAGGCTAACTACTGTTAAAGTTAAATTAGTTACTACTAATAATAAAAAAAATATCATATTTTGTTTGAATGACTTGAAAAATTTTAATTTCCAGGCAAACTTCAAAGGAAACTGTAGTGCTTCCCTTCTCTCCTCTTCTTTTGTCTACTCTCCTACATCACAGTTCGCTTCCATGTGTTGAATTTAAATAGCCCAATAACTCCCTCATGATTTTTTGAAGCCTCATCTGGAGCAAGGAGAGGGCCACGGCAGCCTTTTTTCTTTTCGTCTAGCAGTGACCTTGCAGTAGGAAGTTAATATAACATATGTGTGTGTGTGCAGGCATGTTTGTGTCCATGTGTCAGAATGCACAGAATACAGCATATGCATATACATAAGAAGTATGAGGTCTATGATTTTGCTTAATAGACGATAACTATGGGTAAATATACATGAATGAATGTATATATGGCTAATATGTCTAAATTATCAGTACATCCAATTTCCACAGGGGAAAAACAAAAACAAATCAAATTCTGCCTTTCAGTCTTCAGATTGCATCTAATCTTGATACTTAATCAAGATAAGAAAACTATGTGTCACATTATAATGTGCTTATTCAGTTCTAGTTTGAAACATGTGAAACTGAACAGACTGCTGCTGGTGCTAATTCCGGTGATAAATGGGTTCTGGTGGACTAAAATGGCTACCAGTAAAGCTTTTGTAAGCCCGCTCTTTTGTTCTATTAACAGTTAGATAGATGTGCTCTACTGCATGCATACTGCAGCCAGTATTACACAATTTCAGTTCCTTCTTATCTTCCCGCAGACAGCTGAATTCAACGTTGTCTCTTTCTCTATTTTTGGACTATTTCTCAGTGAAACCTGGAACATCGGTATGATTCCTTTTATTCTTTTGCCTGAACAGATGATTTCTACACCAGACACAGACAGTGACACAAACATATCACCACACTGAGACATTTTAGCTGTTTTGTAGATGTGCACGGTCTCATCAGGGAGATTGGTTACAGAACCAATTTGTCACATGCATTTGTCAAACTCCGCCTAATGTAAGATCCTAACAGACTCTAGTCCGTCTCCAGGAAGATTCCAGCATTATATAATGAACCACTGGTGGGCAGAGAAGCACGCAGGCACAAGGAGGTGAGCCGACAAAGGAGAAGTTTAAAGAGAGCACAGGCAGACAGATGGGATGGTTTATTTAAATCCAAGTGGGGAACAAGACAGGAAAAAATTAGAATAGTTATACTCTGATATTTAGAAGTAGACATAAAAACATAATACCTGTGAACTGATTTGATGTCACACAAGAATTTCTTTTTGTTTTCATGACTGTCTACCTGAAATGACTAAACACACACACACACACACACACACACACACACACACACACAAAGATGTGCATAAGTGTGCATATGTCATCTGACAGGTATAAGTAATTCTAGCCACAAGTTTCTCTGTGACCAGTATTTAAAACAGACCAGGCTTGTATACAATGAATAAATGGATGACACAGCTGGCGCTAATTAGCTTTCAGCTGGAGGATTAACAGCTTTATTTGCTTGTTTTCTGACCTGTATGTGATCATCAGTTGTACCGCACTGATTTTTTTTTAGACGTTTAAATCTTGCAACGTTAAGTCCAAATGGTGACAGGCTACAGCGTGTGTTTGGATTAGATGCTGACGAGTGCTCGCATTAGATGTTGTGCTTCCACCACACACAACACTTTGTTTTTTTTGTGTATGACTTAGATGATGATGAACGAGGTCTAGCAGTCTGCGATCCTTTTAATCCTATGCAGGCTTCCCATGTTGGACTTGTTAAAGTTAAATGTGACACCCAGTGTTTACAGCAATGTTAATATTCTAAAGCTACTTTTGGCTGCTCCCTTATTTACAAGGGTCACCACACACTCTAAAAAGGAATTCAGAGGCTTAGTAAATATCACTATAAATATAAGTTAGATGAGCCTGAGATAAAATATCCTTATAGTAATTATCTGAGTTTGATAAGTTGAAATAAATGTCTAAAATGTTAAATTATATTTTGTGTTAAATTAAGGTATTCATTTACATCTCAGGCAAAAAATTCAGTATGTGGTTCACAGAATACCTTCTTTGCATGTGCTTAATATTTTTGTTTAAAATGGAATCAAAATATTTGAGAAATAGGTGTCTATACTCATCAGTATCTTGTACTAAAATCATTAATTATTCAAATCAATATTATTTATTGTCAGCAACTACAACTGAAACATGATAACGTAGAGTAATTGAGTACCATGAGCCTTTTTCATTGTTTTGTTCATTTTGTTTTTTAAATAATCTGAGCTTTTGTGTTTGCTCTCATGGAAAAATGTTTAACATGTGGTCATTTTTCATACATGTATTATGAAAAACACAACTACATATTAGTTTGTTTGGTTTTTTAGACTTAGACTACCAGTGAAATACAATAACATTCATATTTGAATGTTAGGGGGCGGTCGTGGCTCAAGAGTTGGCAGTTTGTCTTGTAATCGGAAGGTTGCCGGTTTGAGCCCCAACACCGATAGTCTCGTTGCCTACTGGTGGTGGTCAGAGGGCCCAGTGTCTGGCAGCCTCGCCTCTGTCACTGCGCCCCAGGGCAGCTGTGGCTGCAATGTAGCTTGCCATCACCAGTGTGTGAATGTGTGTGTGAATTACTGAATGATTCACACACACATTCAGGATGACTGAATGTAGTGTAAAGCGCTTTGGGGTCCATAGGGAGTAAGTAAAGCGCTATACAAATACAGGCCATTTACCATTTCTAATATTAGGTATAATTTTAATTACGTTCGGTTTACAATATTAAGTAAATGGAACAAAATTTTGGATTAACTGACCATCTATATTTCAGTTACATTGACCAAGCAAGTCAGTGTTATTTACTCAATTTTTTCATGTTTGTGTAACAACTACAATTATTTATTTCAACTTAATATGTTTAAGCTTTAGTTATTCAATTGATCAAGTATATTGAACAGATTTGACTGGTTTTGAATCTACTCAATATTTATACGTGTAAAAGTGTTGCCTCAAAAATTCAGTTTTAGTTTTTAGAGTGCAGTGGGTACCTCCACATGTTTGATTTGTCAGATTTTTAATTCTTATGGAAGCTTGTTTCTGCCACTGAAAAAAAAAAAACGTGAATATTATGTCAAAAGTAGGGCTTAATAACTCAAAATTTGAAGATATCTTCTTAATTTCAAGCCATTTTCTCAGAAGTCTGAGTTAAGAAGTTGAAATTTTCAGCCTGAAATTTTGAGATAGTAATTTGAAATTCTGACTTTGGGATGGCAACAAAGGTATTTTTCAATAGCAGAATCAAGTTTCTCTACCTTCCTGACTAAACACCAAAGGGATTTATCTCTCTTCCTGGCTGGCTCTAATTAAACTGGAGATCTTTGACTTCTGAGCCACAGGGGGGATAACTGGTAGATCACTTGGGTTAAACTGAGTTTTGATACTTAACATTTAGTACTTGTATAGTAGTGCTGGTGTAGTGACAAATTAATTTCAGGCTCTATATTAAAGTCATCTCTAAAAATTGCCAGAAACCAGAAGGCTTCGGGCCATTCGTGCGACTCATGTGTGGCTCTGCACATTTCCTTTTCTGTGACATCTACAGATGTGAAAGAATTGCTCGAGCTGTCGTCTCTACTTCCATCATCATATACTGTAGGTAACCTCTTCTGGCAATGAAACAGCATGAACTTTTGACATTTGACATAAACCACTTTTTCTATAAACCATTGCTTACGCGCTAGACTTGGCTTTAGTGGCATTTGTGAAGAACCGACATAAAATTTCACTGTCTGTGCACATGCTCATATGAGTAGTCAGAGCCTTAGGTATATCATTATGTCAGAGATTTATCCCAAAACCAGACCTTACAAGTTGGAATTCACAGTCTCTGCCTCATGAAATCTAAGCTTTGACCATTCATCCCTGAAAATGGTGGTGACTCAAATACTTTGCAGGCTCTTTCTTGGTTTGAAACCCTCTGCAGCAAGTGCCAGGCTCAGTGTCTTTTCCTATTCACCATACCACGTGTGGACTGGACCATGTGACATAATATGTATGGATTAGTAAAATCCCCATAAGCACATGTGTCATTCACTTGTTTAATGTGATACTTTCCTCGAGGAGTAAACCAGAGTTTGAAATAAAATAAAAGAGACTTCTTGTAGGTTGGACTAGGTTCAGGCAGGTAAGGTTATGATAGCTGGATGTGAGCCTGAAGCTAAAAGGGTGTGAAAGTTGTTATCCATCAGAAAGGTCAAAAGTGAAAAGGTTGACCCCATTACATTTTCTTGGTTCTTTGTGCTCATGTTTTAATTGAGTCTGCCAGGTATTGCCTGCCATACATGTTTCTGGCGATGTTCAGGGAGGCTGTTTAATATTTGAACAATGTACCACAGATATGGGTGAGGCAGTTTAAACTGGCTTTAATTAAGAAACAAAACCTAGAGCCAGATTTATTAAGCAGTGCAAATTGGTGTGATGCTACAGTCTTCAAAAAACACACATGGAAGTGGAATGTTTTGTAGGTGCCCAAATTTATATCCAGGTCATTTTGTTAATGACAAGTGCAAGCTAATTAGAGCTGCACAAACTATTAAAATATTGAAAGAAAAATAAATAAAAGTGTATTTATGATGTTGCAGAGCTGCAAACCGCCCCACTGGCTGTTAAAATGAACACATCAGTGTTTTAAGTAATGCATCCCTGGCTTCTTGTATAGGGAAACCATATATTCTCTCTTCCTTGTTAAGCTCTGTTACATTATAAAAGTAGCTTTGCAGACCATAAATATGCAGGGTCAGCTCCAAAGATTTAGGACGAGTCAGTGGAGAGCTACAGTACAGAGCCAAAGCCTTGGCAAAGTGTACACAGCAATCCACCCGTGCCAGTTACATGCCCATTTTGATAACGTTGCCCTCTGTCATTCCAAATAAATCCACACACCTAGTGGTAACTATTGCATATATGATGTTTTGTCACTATTGCATTGTAATGTTTGCAAAATAATAAGATTTGTTTTTGTTTCGATAATAAATAAGAAAGAACATTTAAATTCCCACCTGAAACCCTTAGTTACAGTTAAATCGGTAGATCCATCCCAACTGTCATAACGTGAAAGGCAAGCTACAACCTAGGCAGGTCACCTATCTATTGCAGCTCTAATACTGAGACAGGCAGTTAACTGTTCGTGCTCACATTCAATCACCAGTTAACCTAACCTAGAGAGAACCCACACAAGCATGCTGAAAACATTTAAACTCCACACGGAAAGGTCGTACGCGTCAGAAGGAACGATTATCCAGGTTGTGCGTATTGGCTAATGGCTATGTGACTGACTAATGAGATTGACCCCTTGCTAATTTTCAGTTTCAGCATCTCATGGCCTCATGTAACATAAACAACTGAAAAGTTGAGAGAGACTTGAATAAATAAAGTAAGGTAAAGGAGACAGCTGGCTGGAATTGCCTGTAATAAGTAAAGCTAGTAATGAAAAATGTAGTCCTTAAGATTTAAACAGGCTAGTTATAAAGGACACATTAGTTATGAAGGGCGAATTAGAGCTAATTAGAGCAAAATTATTTTTGCACTGGGCTGCGAATGTATTCACTTGAAAGTACAAAAAAGTTATTTGTTGCAAGTCTTCAAATAATGAACCAATATTATGGAAAAAAATGCTGTACTTAAAAATAACGGGAGAGACTGAGAGTGTCCAGGCAGTATAAGAAGAGCATAAAAGCATGGGCATGGCAAGAGAAAATGTCACATCGCTGTACCTGCCAAAATTGTACGGTGTGCTTCAAAAGAAGAAAAGCAAAAGTAGCAGGTGGAAGTCAGGATGCAAGCAAGAGATGGCATTGCAACAGCGACACACCAGAGATGCAAACTCATGGTCCGTCAGCAAAATATGCCTTATTCTGTCTCACTACTAAACAAGTTAACCAACAAAGTCAGCGAGTATTAGCACGTCTGAATGGGAGTGCAGGTTGGAGAAAAAGACCTCAGTATACACGTCCTTGTTCAAGATGTGCTTATTCTACAAGTTCTAACAATTCAATGATCAATAGTTTGAAGGTATGACATTGATGTGTTGGTTATTGTAGTGGTGGTGAGGTCAGCAACAATATCTGCTTATCACCTTTTATGTGTTTTTTTTGTGGCCCATTTATCACTCTAGCTGTTGCAGACGTCCTTGATCCCTCTCCTCTTTCCAGATCTATCCTTTTCCTCTTTACCTCTTTGGATTCTTTGCATCACGTATGATTGAGACACTAGTCGTCTTCTAAAAGAATTATTTTTCTTGTATAGCTAAAAGATGCCTTTCATGAGAGCTTCACTATTTGGTGCAAATGTTTGCATTACTCACTGCCTTGTCCTTTGTCCTTTAGCCCAGTCGTTTTACAGCTATAGCATATTATCATCAGGTCTCACCTATTTGCTTCTTAATCTTAGTCTGGAGTGACACATAGCAACCCCTGCAGCCATTGGCATTGTCTGGCCAACTGACTGTCTTCAAAAGCCCCTCATCAGCTACCCCTAGCACACAACCACAAACAGAGTTAGGTCCATAAATACTTGGGCAATGGTCAGTGGATTTAAAATCAAGATGTGATTGAACTGCACACTTAGCAATTTAGAAAATGCATGTGATACAACGCCTTTTTCTTATATTTTTATAGACATTTCTCAGTTGTAAAAAAATAATTGGTTGGACTAGCATCATTTACAAGGTAAGGATTGTTTGTTTTTAATACGTGGGTGAAAATTCTTTGCAGTCATCCTTTTGCAGACTGCCTGAATTTTAGAACAAATCACCAAATGCTGTTTCCTCTCCTAAGAGGCTTTGCGAGGTCTTTAGTGCAGCTGCATTCAGTTGCTTGTTTACAGATCACAGTATAGCCTAGAGTATAGCTATGTACACTTCAGAAGTCATCCATGTAATTCTAACAGTAATCACGTTACCACCAAAGACCAGTGACCTGTTTCTACTGGCAGCCATACATGCCCATGCCATAGCATTGGCCCCACCATGTTTGACAGATGATGTGATATGGTTGAGATCATAATCTGTCTCTCTTTCCATCATTTTGATGCCGGTTCATCTTGGTTTAATCTCTCCTAAGATTGTTTTTATTTATTTTTTGCTTCCAGATCTGTTCGACTCTGGCCTTCCTGTTTTCAAGCGTAACAGCTCTCTGTATTTCCACTGATGAAGGCGTCTCTTAATTGTAGATTTTGACACTGATACACTTAGCTCTTCAAGTGTTCTGGGCTTGGTTAGAGTTTGTAGTTGCTTTTCTCAACCATAGAAATAATTTTGTCATCTTCTCTTTAACTGACTTTTGTGGGCTTTCAGGCCTTTTGGAGCTAATGAGCAAGCCAGTGCTTTGCTTCTTTTTAAAAAATAAACCAGACTGTTGATTTGGCCAGTCCTAAAATTTTTAACTGTCTAAGAGGGTTTATTTTAAGCCTAATTATAGCTTCGAGATCTCCAGTTAAAAAATATGAAATGCAAGTTTAATACTTGGAATTATCTCCTGATTTTTTGTCTGCTTAATGTCTCATGAAATATTGAGGGATCATGCCTCACCTGGCCACGAAACTGCTTGTCAGTCAATTCTAGTGTTACTTTTGTGCCTCTGAAAATAGTAGACTCTTTTAAAATAAAGCTTTAAATCTGTACTTCAATCACATCTTGATTGTTTGATCTAAAATCAGCTGCGGTGGTGTACAAAGCCAAAATGATACTACCAAGTACTCATGGACTAACTGAACAAGTACATATTCACATGGGTATTTGTTGCTCTTCCTCTTCCTGTGATACCTTTCTTGCTTTCTTTATCTTCTTTTTAGCTTGACATGGGTTGGATCTGCAGTCGTTATCGAGCTCCTGCATTGGTTAGTGAAGAAAAAATGTATTTATTTTTCGTCAGGCTCTGTCTGCACATAGTTAGCGTGACAGCTGTTTTCAACCCAATTAGAGAGCACTGATGGTGGCTGAAAGAAGAATCTCTGTGTGGTTGTTATATAACAATTCACCTCTGAGACAATGTCAGTTAATGTGTCTTTCTCTCTGTCTGGTTGTGTGTTTGTGTGTGTATGTGTGTGTATGTGTTCCACAGCAGCTGCTACCTAATGCACCATGTATTTGGGGATTCCCTGAACATTGTGCCACTGCTTATGCTGCTTATTATTTTCTTACCCCCGTTTTATGAGACAAACTGCCTTTTTTAATTGCAGAAACTGGCAGTCTTTTGCAGGTTATGCATTATGATGCTGTTTTAGTGATGGAGTTTATTGAACTTATCATACATCACTGTTTATAAGTCTTTGCATTGTAACTCAACCCCACTCAAACTACATGCAATAAATGGTACATTTGAGAAGCTTGTATTATATTTTTTTGAGACTTTGGTAGTATGCTGTTCATTTTTTCCTTTCTGTAATTTGTAGTGTTATTTTTGTCCCGCCTGCATGAACACCTAAAAAAAAGAGTGTTTTTAACATTTAATAAATTTAAAGCATGATGTGATTTCACGAACTTGTGAGCATTTGTAAAACTGAAATTACGATGTGACATCTGTGAACTGGCAAAGGTGCAGAACAGCTCTTACTAAAGTCTTCTGCACTATTTTATGTCACAGGCAGGGGGGGCTGTATGCCAGCTATGCTGGTGGCAATGTTGCAGTGGGCACAGCTCATACCTCAGCTCTGCCTCACTGTGCTCAAGGACATTTTGAGAGGCACAGAGAATGCACATGACTTCACTGGAGGGCAGCAAACTGCCCACTTCTTGTCAGACCAGGAACTTTACATCAAGGAGAAAGCAGCAATTATTAGAACACAGGTTCATCATTAGCACTTGTTCTTTACAGTCACAGAGCAGAAAAGAGAGACCAAGGAGAGAGAGGACTAAACATAATGCAATACATCAATGTTAGCATTAAAGGTAAGATCAATTTTAAAGTTAAATATATATTTTTATACTGTACATATTGTGCAGATTTGAAATCCGTCCTTAAAATGGTTGCAATATTGTCATCACACTGCATTTCAAAATATTATAACCTGTATCCTTGAGTGAATCTCAAGCTAAGTGTCCTAAATGGAAATCTTGCGAAGCATAATGGCTGAAAAATAGTGATAAGATAGTGGGATGACAATACATTAGTGGACTGTGCGTGCTATTTGTACTCTGTAAGTACTTAGAAATCTCTATCTGTGACAATGACATGTCACAAGCTTTATAGATAACAGCTGTTTGGTTTTATGTAAAAGGCCTTTTTTGTGTCTTACCGATAATGCGTTCCTCTGCGATTTCTTAGGAGTTAGTTAGAAGGCAAACACAATATAATGTATTATGGTCAGATGCTCTTAGCATCTGGTTGTTGGGCTCCACATTTTAATGTTGTTCCCATATGGTGTTTAAGTTCATAAAGTCCCATTAAGTGTGTTACGCACTTTAGATAAAAAGCTGTTAATTTTTGCAAAATGTGCACTTTCTCCTTCAGTGTTTAATCAGATGTTACTCATTACTCACTGTCAGCTCATGAGGGGCATGCCAACAAATATGTAGATGAACTGGCACACAGGCAGGGAATTAGACAGAAGGATAGCACAGCAGGAGGAGTTTCAGTCAGGTGCAAATAGACAGGAAAGCAAGAACACTACATCGAAATTTGTTGTATTGGGTGGCACTATATGGAGAAAAACAGGTTGGGGTGGTAGCAGTAGAACATATTGGTGTCATCAGGATGCTAAGAAATCAACAAAAGATACAAATCTTTAGCACTTTAGTTAAGAAAGACGCCTACAACATTGAAGAATGATCATACCTTTTATCAGAGTTTCATCTCAGTACGTAAGACCACCAATGGCTCCCTTTGCAGCCACAACCTCCCTTCCAAGGAAAGAGGAAATCAATTGTGCGCATAAAAGATAGTGTAAATGTCTGTATGTTTGCAGTCCATAAAAAGTAGAGCATCAGCTGCTTTGAAGTTACTCGGCTCAGGTATTAGCATTACACCTCACCTTTATCTACCCTCTGCTTTGCACTTTCTCTGCTTTCCCCTCTTTATTTCATGATTATGTATCACTCATTCAAACTCTTCCTTTCATCTATGCCTTCCTCCATCTTTCAACTTTCCTCCCTTGGCTGTCTCCGGGTTCCTTTTTTCTCTCTCCCTTCCTCTCATCTTATCTCCCACTCTTGCATGTGACTATAATTTAAAGATAGCCAACTGCACACCAGCAGAGTATAACACCACCATCACCAGCAGCAATGTGACAACATGAAGCTTGAAATACAAAGCTTCACGTGGTCCGTAATAAACAGATGTTGTTAAATGAGCTGCACTGACATTCTGCAGTATATTAGTCACGTTGCGCTTCATCCTGCAAGCCAATCTGGAATCAAGCTCTAGTTTGGATTAGATTTTAGCAACTTGTTGATTTTCCAGTTTTCTTTGGCAACTCATTCCTAAAAAATGTCTTTAAACTAGTTTCAGACCAATCAATATGTAGTTTAAATCCTATTATGGATAGATTAAGCAGTGTTTTATCCCCTTTTATCTCTGTGATTAGGGAATGCACCCATTCAACTTTTTTCATCAATGATAGAATATTGATACCTTGAGTACCCATCTGATACCAGTGTTAAATAAATAAGCTGTATTTGTGACAGAAGGGTAGCAACAGGAGTCAAAAGAGATGGTTTACAAGATGTTAGTGAGACCTGCTATGATGCATGGTTTGGAGAGGGTGACGCTGAGAAAAAGACAGAAGGCTGAGCTGGAGGTGGCAAAGTTAAATATGTTAATATTTTTGTTTCGAGTGGCCCGGATGGACGGGATTAGAAGTGAGTACATCAGAGGGACAATTCAGGCTGAGCGATTTGGAGTTAGAGAGGTAAGACTGAGACAGTTTGGGCGTGTGCAGAGGAGAGATAGAGGATATATGGGAGGGTGAAAAGGGGAAGACCACACAGAAGATTCATGGATATAGTGAAGAAGAAGCAGAGGGCTAGTGTTACAGAAGAGGAAGCTAGGGACAGGGCGTTGGAGGCAGATGATCCAATTTGGCGACCCCTAAAGTTAGTAGCTGAAAGCAGGAGAGCAATTTCTCACTGTGAGGCTGTGAAACATTAGTTCATGTGTACGTTTCCATCAGGATTGACTTAAACATTGCTAAATTTGCTAAATAAAATCTAGCAAAAAATCCCGTCCAAAAAAGAACATTTCCTGAATTGATATGTATCAGTAAAATTAAAGAAGAGGCAAGAAAAAATTTATTACTTTAACAGTTTGTTTATCTGCACTCATCTCACTTCAGCTCAAATGAAGTCATTAGCCGTCTGCATACTGCAGTCATTTATAGTTGCAAGTTAAATGAAATCTTCCCAATAAGTGTGAAAACAACACTACTTTTTCCTCTCTGACCATGCATTAGGGAAAGTGAGCCAGAAAGCGAGCTGGAAAGAGAAGCTTAAGCACTCCCCTCATTGGAGCTTTTCCATCACTTGAACGCACAGTTAACACACTTTGCAGTTAAATAATAAAACTTGTTCAAACATACAGAGAAAAGCTGTTGGTCTCCAAACTGCACCTATTTCAGCTATGTTAGCTAAGCCTCAGATGCTGGTAAATTAAATACATAAGAACATAGACCTGAACTGAAAGATCAGCCCATACTGTAGATCGACAAGTTGTCATCAATGTCTGATCCAACCTTTTGGATCAGGACTCTTCTGATATCTGATACAAATGTGGGATTGTTGCATCCCTACTAATGATCAATACTCAAGTCAGGTCTTTTGATCTAATGATCAGTTTTTCTTAATTGTTATTGGGTATGCTGGTAAACCCCGGAACAGTCTGTGCTTTGCCAGTTCAGATTTGCAGTTTCACAGTCTACAGGATGCACAGCCTAGTTTGTTTCCATTTGTCTCATCTGATTATCACTTTGGCTTACTGACTGATTTGCTGATAAATATAAACTTGCAGGGCATGATAATCTTTGTTACAGTGCAGGTCTACCAGCATAAAAGTGATAGTGGCCATGTCCCTGTCTTTTGCAGGTGGTCCATCTGGTGCAAAAGAGAATTACCTGTGATGTCGTTTCTGTTCTCATTCAACCACACACACACACACACACATTCTGGGAGAGCATTTGTTTACTTTCATCTGACAGTTTTGGAGGATCTTGCAGGCGCAGATGTCTGCCTTGGCACGCACACAGTAACGCCAACATTGATTGGACCTGAGGGGCAGGCGAGGGGTAGGGGCGCAGTATAAAAAGTTTGAGAAAAAACAGAAAGGAACATCCAGTCTTTCAAGTTCACCAAATCAAGAAACCATCAAACACTGTTCATCACAAATGTAATTAATATGCTGGTTGTTAAAAACAGAACATTTTTCTGAGTTGGAATCACTTTCTGTAATCAGCTTTACTAAAAGGGTGAACACATTTGTTGAGTCGTAATGTCCGAGTGGCTTTGCCATTGCCGTCTAACTCTATAACTTCAAAAACAGCTGGAGCTCATTAGCATGCAGCGCTGGAGCCTGTGGAGTTACACAGTGCATCCATCCCACAGATGCATATTCACATGTTGGCAGGGTCTCTCAACACCATTCTGTGACAAGGTCGTGTCCTGCTGTTTCCAAGCACACTGTTGTGTCATTGTGTGACTAGTCCTATCATCACACTTGAATGTACACCTTGCTCACTGTGTTAGTCTGGCCAGTTTAAGCAGGTATATCCCTAGTAGTTTATTCCCATGGCTGCTTCCAAACAGGAACAAATGTGCAGACAAATGTCATAATGTCCTGTCTGTGGCTGACTTATAAATAGGGACAAACAGGGCATATTCAATGACATCATAAAGCATACAAGTAAAAAAGTAGCTCTGTTACTTCTTAGTTACAGGTTGCACTTAAAGTCTCAGCAGCGATCGCTGGGAATGTGTTTTAGCTGTTTCTTGTTCACTGAAATCACTATGGATACACCTCATTAATGACAATTTATAGCACAGATTTGCTCCATTGGCCTTTTACATGTACAAATTTGTTGCTTAGTAAAAAGGTGAACTCTTATCGCCTTAAATAAAAAGAATACTGTGTGTGGCCTCATAATTTGTGGGATGGACTGACAAGATATTGACCAGCCACGCTATTAGTTTTTTTGGGGGGGCTGACTGTGCTTTTCGGTGTGATTATATTATCTGAATAAGCCAAGTGTCTCTGAGGGCCCTCAGACAGAAATTTTTTTGCAGTATTGATGTTGTGCAGTACAGATGATGGATAGACAGTATAGTCATTGCAGCATTCAACCAAATACAAAATGGTGCTTTGATTCCAGGTCCCCCCCCTGAGTGGGTGGGTGGTGATAAAGGGCAGCTGTGAGGCAGTGGTTGACTTTGAATAAAAACATCAATAATAGATAGATAGATAGATAGATAGATAGATAGATGTTACTCCACCATAATCAACAGATAAACACTTACAATAAAATAAAGAGCAAAATTTGCACTTCAGAACAAGACACAGAACATCTAATTAGCATATACACAATATATACATTTAAATCAGTAACACTAATGAGAAAAAGATCAGTGAGAACAGTTATGCAAAAAGGCAGCAAATTATATATGTAAGAAAAACAGGGTGTTCAGATAGTATAGCAAAAGGTACACAGTGTGTCTGTTGTTAGTTTTACACAGAGGGAATGTGCAATGTTTGTCATGGAGGGGTGCGCCGATTGTGTTGAGGAGCAGGACCCAGATGCAGACACTGGAAAGAGGAGTTGGTGGTTGAACAAAAAGCGATCTTTTATTTGGATGGTGGCAGCAAAGAACAAGAAAACAATGAAACTTAAGAAAGAACTGAGAACAACTATGAACACTGTGTAAACTAAGGCTACTTTGAAACACAGTGAAAACTATGAGAAAAACCTACAAAACACTATGGCTAAGACTGTGGTGGGAATAACAGACAACCTGACAATGAGATACAGGAAACAGAGGACTTAAAAACACAGGAGGTGATTAGGGGAACTGGGAACACATGGGGAAAGCAGCTGACTGACATGAAAATAATGACGGGACAGGGGAAGTGAAACTAAATACAATGACAAAGGCACGGTAGACTCCAAAATAAAACAGGAAACATGGAGATGTAGACATGACATTAACTTGACAACAAGAACCACACAGACATGAAACATGACAGATAGACGCACCAGGGAGACTTAGTATAGGGGAGGATGACAAAAGGAACTAAGAGACAAAGGACTAAACAGCAATCTAGAAACTAACTAGATGAGCTAAACTGGAACACAAATAAATAAAAAAGAAACATAAAAACTCAAACACTAGGCCACACGACCCAGTACCATGACAGTGTTAACATGAAAGGTAAAAATAACTTCTTAAAACATTTATGGCAGCAAAGCTGAATGTGTCTGTTTCAGGCTCCTCCTTTTTCTGTCTGTGATGAATGTTGTCGAATGGGTCGTGCATGATATAGAGCAGTTTCTTCCGTAACCTCCTGACTCCCCGTCTCCAGGTTTTGACCAATGGTAGTTCTGCCTTTGCGAATGAGTTTATTGATCCTGCTGACATCTCTGGCACTGATGCTGTTCCCCTGCAGACCACAGATGGTACTTGCAGCCACAGATTGGTACCCAGCATCTTGTTGCACAGAGCGGAAGATCTGGGCTTCCTCAGAGAAAAACGTCCGTTCCTCCCCTTTATGTCAACAGCACCAGTGTTCGTCCACCCATCCAGTCTACTTATGAAACGTACCCAAGTATTTGTAATGCTGAATTCTTACCTCGTCACCTATGAGGATTAAAGGATTGTTAGAAAGGGTACATGCTACCACATAGAGTCTTTGGAGACTTTCTGTACGTAGCATGAGTCAAAGTCATCCTGGAATTAGAGTGAACAGAGATTCTCTTGTTACATGTGTATTTTACTAGCCACTTCAAGCCAGGAGGTCCCTAGTTGAATAAAACAAGGATGCTTTAACAGATAATTAGCAGCCCAGATGAGAGCAAATGCCCTGACTCCCATCCTGAGGAGTTTCTAGATTAATCTAGTCAGGATGCGATCAGCATGTGGCATGCTGGGTCACCAATGGTACTGATTAAGTCACTTAAATTATAAGGTGTAAGGATTCTGTATATATCTGTTGTCAACATATCATGCAAATTGTTGCTTTTTGGTTTATGTAATACAATAAAAGAAAACATAAGCAAACAAGCAGAAAATGAACTACATGAGCAGTCTGGGTGAAATTTTAACCTCGTGTGGATGTTTATTCCAAGCCCTGGTACTTAAGATCACCAGATGTCTGTTAACTCTTATTTAGTGATTACAGTCGTCATTGCTTTTAAATGTAAATGCAAAGAGAGAGGCGAAAGAGGTGGAGACATTGATTCAGTTCATTGCTGCAAAGCATTATAAGACAACAGGTGGAGAGGAGTGTGTCACTGAGGCAGAGTGACTGCATAGAAAAGGTCATATACTGTAGTATGAGGAAGAACGAGTGGTGAGATAGCAGCAGCAGCAGCAGCAGCAGCTTCACAGCTCAGCCCATCCTCCCATGACAGCGCAGAGCTACGTTCTGCCTCTCCGCTTTGTCGTCAGAGCAGCCCCAGCCTCCCGCCCGCGCACAACTCCTCTCTGCTCTGCACCAGAAAGGAGCATTCTCCTCTCTCCCTCGTTTTCATATCCTCTCCCTCTCGCTCTCTCTCGCTCTATCTCTCTCTCTTTTTCTGTCAGTTAGTGTGTCCTCAGAATGAGGTTAGCGGCACCAGCAGCAGCATCAGCAGTAGATAGAGACAGCAGAGGAACAGTTACTGCAGCAGCCAGGAGAGGCTGTCCTTCAGCCGTGCACCATCTACCGCTGCATTCACCCCTGCCCTGAGAACGTAACGCTCATCCCTGTGCTCTCTTTCTGTGCCTCTCCCTGCTCCTCCCTCACCTTCTGTCCTCCTTGAATTCGTCTCCTGAATTCACCCCCCACCCCTCTCTCTTCCTCTCTTTCTCCATAGCAGTGATGGGGGAGACCACCATGTAGAGACAGAGAGGCAGCGGAGGCAACAGCAGAATAGCAGCAATGGGAAGCCACACATGGAGCGGGTCTGGACTGCAGCCGTGGTGAGCCTGAGACCGACAGGACTTGCATCTACCATCACTGCCCTTCTCAGGACCTGACCACTGGGGCTGTCCAGTGCTTACCTGGATGCTCCCCACTTGTGTTTTTTCATCCCCTCCTCTTCCTCTCCTCTGCTGCTCTCTCTTCTCTTCTTCTTTTTCTTCTCTGATGGTTTTTTGTCTGCTGAAATCTGTCTTTCCTGAAACAGAGAAGCTGCTCATCAATTTATCCCCACGGATTTTTTCCGCTTTTTAATCCCTGTATCTGCTTACTTTTCTTTGAAGAGATTTTTTTTTCTCATTTTGTTGCTGTTGCCTCATTCACACCTATTTTGGATTTTTTTTTTCTTGGAAGAGACTGAGCTCTCTTGTGAAAGCTTTTGTTTGATCTATAAGCAATAAGAAACACTAATCTAACTGACTTAACTAGCTGACATCATGGGAGACATGTCCAACAGCGATTTTTACGCCAAGAACCAAAGAAATGAGGGCAACCATGCAGCAGCCTTTGGCTGCTCGCTCATGGAGCTGCGCTCGTTGATGGAGCTGCGTGGAACAGAGGCGGTGGTCAAGCTCCAGGAGGACTCCGGGGGAGTAGAAGGACTGTGCAAACGACTGAAAACCTCACCCACAGAAGGTGAGTTACCGCGCTTATTTATGCATGTGCGTGGTTGTGAATGTGAAAATGGATGCAGTGGTACTTATTGTACCAAAGACCATTTCTCGAAGAATATGTCCTCCTATGCAGACTGCAGATTTCCAGTATCTGTTCTGTATTTTATTTTTTAATTTTATGGATTACCATAACCTTCTGAATGGATAACCTGCTTCTTTGATACCAAAATCACTGATAAAATCACAGACATGCAGCAACCTTGTAAAGCACCTGGAGAAATGCATAAACACAACATCAGCAAAGTACACATGGGAGGGAGTCCCGTTTGAGGGGACTAATGAAAATTTCTGTTCAGTATGCACAGAAATCTCTGTGGACAATTTAGCCCCCCCTTACTCCCCCCTCCCCTGCAAAAGCATCCCACCCTCCCTTGTCATTCTCTTTTTCAACCAATTGGCTATAGCCTGAAGGAGCAGGTCGCTGGAGCAACACGGTAGAGATTTTGGCCATGTGGGATGTGCTGCGGTTCTTGGGCATGAGAGAAATGGCATAAAAATATCCAAATCCTAATCTGTTTCCTACTTCTTATTTTTAATTAAAAAATAAAACAGTAAGAATTTACATGCAGATGTGCCTCTATGGTTTTACCCTAGCGTGCGTAGCATGTTTGCTCTTACAGATTTTCATTTAAGAACATGATGCAAAAATCCATAATGGTGGTTGTATTTCTTCCAGCCCAATCACTTAAAGCAGTTTTTTTTAATACATACCTAACATAGCTTTGTCATCATAAATCATTCATTTAAATATATACACGTCTAGTTATTCTATTTCTACGCATAACTTGCTTTTTTGGGGGGTTGCATAATCCCCACAAGCAGAAAAATTGGCCTCTCGAATAGCTACACCAGCGTATTGAATATTTATCACAGTACTTAAATCATCTACCTCCCCAGACATTGGGATAATTGATCAGTATTCCTGTAGTGTCACCAGTGTGACATCAGAGGTAGCCTGTAACGTTATAGGCTGACACCCAAAGAAGATTGTGTTTCCTGATCGTCTCATTTCTGTCAGACCATTTCTAGGTCAACTCATGGTTACGCCCACTGGCTATAAGAGCAAACTAGATAAATTTAGGGAAACTTTAAAAATAATTCTTTTATTATTATTGCACGGTTAAATAAATAGTGAATAAATATTTTTAAAGAGATGGATTAAAACAAAACTGAACACAGAATCAGATAGAACACTGATTCTTACCCTTCAGTTTTCTCAGAAGCCTGGTTCCTTGATGTATACCTACACCCGTGATGTAGTGGCTGACTGGGAGGTGAAGAGCTAGCATTTCCTTTAGGCAGCCAGCTGGTGAATGGCACGAGTCATTCAGGGGCTCAATGGACTGTCGGGCTACAGCTTGGTTTGGCTACAGGTTGGCATTGAGTTGCTTGGTGAATGACCTGTTTTCCTTCAGATAGGAGAGAAGACTGTTGGTGGATACGACTGTTTTCTCAAGAGACAGTAGAGACATGCAGAACGTCAGTAGGTCCACCTTGGTAGAAAGCAAAGAAATACGAAATAACTTTATGGACAGTGTTGCCCCTTGAGGATTGGGGGGATGGAGAGATGCTCGGGGAATTGAAAATCTTTAATACTGTGGAAAAGCAAGAGTAGGAGGGTCTTGACCCAGAAGAAATTATTATAGTACGGAAGCCACAATATGCTCAAAACACCGCTGTAACACGCATAAAATTGCGAGTGAGCTTTTCAGGAAAACATGCCCTCACATTTGGATAAAATTCCCTAACTAGAGAAGAACCAGTAATGCTGTAAAATACTCACTATTAAAAGGTTACGCTTCAGTTTATATTATAGTGCCACTTCTTTAGCCTTGTGCTGAATATCTAATTGTGGTGACTACTGCTCATCACCATATTCGCAATATGAGCAGAAACAATGCCTGCAGTGTTACAGTGATACTCAAATAAATTGAATTTGAGCTAGCAATAAAATTATCATACCAGACATAAAATTATAATTTCATTTTCCCATTCTCACGAGGATCATGATTACATGATTGAATATTACATTTTATCAGTCAACTAAATACTAACCCAGGATCACAGCCTGCCAATGTGCAATAACACACAAAAAATTTTAAGCTAATGTAATAAAAAGAGGGGACTTGTAATCATTAACATACTGTTGTCTACACCCATACTTAACTACCTTAAAACATTAGACAAAAGCAAATTAATCTGCTCAAGGAATAATTACAAATGCATCTCATTTAAAACCTATGAAGGTCTCACATTAAATCACCCAAAACGTCTGGCATTAGATTATCGCCTTCAAATGTAGAACTCCACGGTCCTTCAAAATATACTGCTTTCTGCTTGATATACCCAGTTTTTACAATAAAATAGATAAAAGAAGTGGAAAAAAAATACATCTTTGTGGTGCAGTTAACAATATATATGAGTCACATACTGACTGCATTACTTAAAATAGTACATGACATCGAATGTGTGCACCATTAATTATTAATTCACCATACAGTATGTACCATTTAGTGGATTTACTTCAGCTCAAGGAGGTTTACCCGTATCATATTTATTTATTACTACTTTTAGCTGCTTTTAGGGGTCACCACAGCAGGTAAGTCTGAATATTTTATTTGGCAGATTTTTACAGTATATACCCTTCCTGACACAGACCCCCCATGGGATTTGTGTCTCCAGGGATCTTTCATTTGTCAGGCATATGTGTCAACCACTACACTATAGACACACTATCACGTATATTTTAGGATATACCATATTTATTTATTGAAGATTTTTAATTGGTCAGTCCATTTAACAAGTCATTTTTTCAGTTAGGGTCTGAGCTCTATTGCTAACAAGCAGGCTGCCTTCTCCCTGGTGCCTGGTTAGGCTTAATTACTTTTGATAAATTAATTGTTTTCTTTGACAGGATCAGTGACTAAATTTAAACTGAGTGGGTGGGTGGTGCAATTGTATATTAGAAAATACATTATATTATATTAGAAAGATGATCCTGGTAGCTCTTTCAAGTTATTTTATAAGGCTTGCCGTCATGTGTGTTGTGTACTATGAATATGTCCCATGGGGCTGTGTTAGATCATAAGAGACCCTCGTGTTACATTGTTTCTATGATGATTCATCCTGTATTTGGAAGCAAATTCCCAGGTCTTCAGGTCTGTGTAACAAAACCAGCTGAAACCAGTCAATCAAGCTCAAAAACCAGCCCAGTACTCAAGAATCAGACAGTCAAGAGCAACAACACAACAGCGTGTATGCTGATCTGGAGTCAGTTCATTAGTAAAATTTGAGTGTTAAAAATATTACAGTCATAGTATGCTTTGAATTTGTAGCTATAATTTTTATGCAAAACAGATCTACCAAACTGGTGGACACGTCATTTAACCTACAGCAACTCTTCAGCAGTAACCCAGTTCTGCAGTCAAACCACCAGATGTACATTATTCATACAATCGCTATAAAATCAGCACATACAATAGTTATATTTCTGGGAAATACACTGCACTGAAATACACTTAAATTTAAAATTTCTGGGTTCTCCAGTTCTTAGCCTTCAGAGGTTCAGTACCTTTACCCAGGATGTAGTTACCAAGAAGGTGAGTGTAGGAGTGAAGAGCTAACGTTTCTCTCAGGCAGCCAGCAGGTGAATGACATTAGTCATTCAGGGGTCGGATGCGCTGTCAGGCTACAGCTTAGTTTCTGAGAAGATATGGCATGAGGCCGACCAGCATATGACCTGATTTTCGGAAGACAAAAGGAAAAGGTGTTTTTCGTGCGAGTTGACTTGCTGGTTTCATAAGACACAGTAGAGAGCTGCAACACATCAGTAATCCTCCTCGGGAGGAACGAGAAATCAACAGAGAGAGCTCAGCCGTTCCTCGAGGGTCTGGATGATAGAGAAGTGCTCAAAGCATTGATGGTTTTTGATGCTGAGAACGAGGGTAGGAGGATACTTAGGCAAACATTTGCAGGGAAGCAGTTGTAAATATAGATGGGATTAGAGCCCACATTTTATAGACAGTTTTTCTACATTGCAAAACTACAGTGGTAATTTACATTAAATTAAGCAATAAATACTAATTAATACATGAGAAACTTTGAAGATGCAACAATAATAGTAAAATTCTGATTTTCTTTTTCACACAACCTGTTCTAGCCTCTCTGAGTCTGAATAATTAAATTTCATTTCTTCAAACTCACACCTTTCCTTTAAAATGCTTTTCTTTGCCGTGCCTCATTTATTTATCACTGTTACCTACAACTCTCAACCTCTGCTTGGACACAACTTCTAGAACTACATAGACCGTTTCACACCTGTTTTTGAGTCCTAACTAATTAGCTACAAACCTTAACTGCACTGCAATTGTGTATCTAACAGGATTATGCTCACAGCTTGATCATTTTAATACCACGACCTCATGTCTACTATCCACCACTTTTTTGCCTCTTCTTCACTCTACAAAAAGTTAATAGGACTATTTCAAGCTTGCATGGGTTTGAAAAAAGCTAATCTGGTTCATTTTATACACACAATGTCAAGTTTTTCAGGTGTGAGGGTGGCATTTTTCAGTTCAATTGTTAGAACAGAATTTGCGTAACCAAATGGGATCTTTAATTTAGGTCAAATGTAGAGGTCTGTGCACTTAAAAAAGTATGGGAAGAAGCTGGGAAGAAATTGCAAGTGGCAAACAAGAGGGATATTTGATGATTGTGCATCACGCTGGCTGGCTGTTTTCCCCACCCTCTGTGCTAAACTGTTATCTGTCTGCAAGAAAAAAACCTGCAGACCTCAACATATTGAACTGACCTTTTTAGAACTGGTAAAATGATTTGCTCTCACTTTGCAACCGTGCCATGGATATCTTCTCGCTTACGTTGTCTTACTTTTTACCTGCCTTTGTCTTTATTTGTCCTTCCTACTTCCACCAAGCTTCCTCCTAATCAACCCCCCCCCAGCTGCCCTTTATCTCTGTCTCCCATCCCTATCTATCACCACACCTTACCTCTCCCCCCTCTTCTCTTTTCTTTCCTCTGCTCCCATTTCTATTTCAGTGTACTGGTCGGTCGCTGGTATCCCAGTGGGCCAGTGTACAGCGTAGCCTAAATAGACTTGCTCTAAATCTATAACCTTCATCATCTCTGTCTTCCATTCTCACTTCTTTTACTAAGTTAGCAACAATGCAATAATGCTATGAAAGTAGCTCCAAATTTTTAAACTTGTCTGTCTCTAACCTAGTAAAATATTTTCACATAATATAAAATTTACTTTTTATTGATATAAAAAAAGACTAAATTTCATTTTAAGCAGATTGGCTTTCATAAACCACAGAGCATAGTAGGCTTTGATGAGTAACACACATGACTGTAACTGAGTGAACACAGATCCAAGAAGGGGACTGCTCCTGCATGGCCTTGTGTGGCAGTAATACCAGCGGCGCATAACCAGATGGCACATCATGCACGTTGCCTGCACTTCTCATGGGAAAACTTGGTTCTTGAGTAAACAGTTCCATCTCTAAAGTGAAAACTGAGCTTATTCATCAGAATGTAATTTGAAACCAGATTTGGATTGCCTCCTCACACAAAGACACAAGTTAGAATTAGGTTTACACAGCATCAAAATCCTTGTAGAGGAAAATCCACATTCCACATTTTCAAACAACTCTGTACACTTATTTAGATGGTAAGTTATTAAACATTATATAAATAATATAAATAAATAAATGGCAAAAGGACATAAAAATTGCATGTTTAGCGTAACCAGCATGATTATATTTCCACCCTGTTTTCTGTTGTTGATTTAAACTGAGAATTTTTTGAGTTTGATGCTTATTCCCATTCTGTTTTTTTCTTTAGTGTTGTTGTCCTTCA